>NC_059506.1:9127077-9432827 GCF_914767665.1 Harmonia axyridis
AATACCATTGTTTACTCTCATAAGGTTTCATTCAGATATAAAGAAGAAATGATATTCTAAGAGACACAAATGGATGTTTATTTCATCCTGAAGAAAAAAAGGTAGATATGCTTGTAACGATCAAAACGATTTCAGGCAAATGACTAATGGTTGCAGCACCATATCCTCTTGATAAAATATTATTCCAATATAATACAAATTCGCACATTAAGTATGCGAATTGGCCATGAAAAATTATATTAACTTATTAATAACTTAAAGAATTCCAGTCTCCGAGGAATAATGGGGCCAGAAAAATTTTCTTGCATAATTGCGATTTTCACATTGCTTGTGTACTCGGATAACGTAGCACCATATTATTGAAAATAAATATAGTCCGCATCAATATCTTCCTATTCCGACCATAAAAGTCATTCGCTCTAGTCTAATTTTCACTATTTTTGTAGTGATATGAAATGACATAGAACTTTTAAATTATGATAATTTGATCAATGCCGATAGTCAAATTATTATAATTCACAAGCTTATGACATTTCAGGGATATCTGAAAAAATGTAGCTTAATATAGTATTGGGATGAAAAATTGTTTTCAGTAAGCAAACCTTATAAAGGTTATAAGGAAAATGTTCATCGTCTGAAAGTGAATGTCACTTTTTTCGATACATCTTATGATATGCACGTCATTTTTGGCATTTCAATATATCTCGTTAAAGCCTGTGGTTTCGAAGGACCTTGTATTATTAGGGACGTATTTTATTACAAATAAATTATATATATATATTCGGTTTTAAAACGTCCGGCGACGTTGTCCGATGCCTAACTTCCACTCGTTCCTATCGTTCCATTGGTCCTCTCTTAGATTCCTATCACTCATAAATTATACCAGGGGAAATTGATAATCAATACCCGAAATTTCAGCTTTCTAGTATTCTGGTACCGAAGTGATGAATGTTCAATTGAAGTCATGTTTTGCATTAAAACAGAAGTAAATCAACCAATTACTCGAAAACTGCTAGAGATAGGAACGAGAAAGTTAATACTAAAATAGTCAAGAGGCTACATTCTCTGTAAAAGTCTAGGGTACCATCGACCGTAGCCCACCCTTTATAGTAGTAAGTAGTTATGAAATTGTATGTAGTTATTCGAATGATGTTGCTATATACATAGTGATATACATGAAGTGAACAAAGTCATAGAAAACGCGATGCCGCGATTATCATATCCTAGTACATCGTTTTATATAACGAACGTTAGAACTTTCCAGTCTTATCAACTTTAGCATCAAGTAATCCCTAACGAACATCGAACCACAAAGGCGAATTCAGTGGATTAATCCTCACAGAATGATTCGAAATATCTCGCTGGAAGTTCCGAAGAACGCTCTAGCGAAGTAATGAATTCTAGATGAGACAGATAGATCCTGGAGTGACGGAATTGTTGGTGAAACTGTCGTGCATGAAGTTTCAGTCCTGTAACGGAAATCGGAAGCGATTGGTCTGGAAACTCGTTATATAGATGGCGACTCGTCAAAATTCATACGGATGAGTTTTCACTCATTACGGATTATATTGGCAATTCACTATGGCCGGGATATTCTACGCTGGCTAATTGAAAGTACATTGGATTATCATTCATGTTAAATTTTACGGTAAAAGTTCATTGTTAGTGAATGTTTATCGGGTCTGTTGTGTTTCCACATAACTAGCTGAATTTGTAGTGGAATTATAATTGTATTGCATATAGGAAGTATTTCACGATCGGTTATTACCTATATCGAAATCGAAATACATACATATTTTACTTTCAGTTGCAATTATTTCACATATTTTTTTCGTATACTTTGGAACAAATCCTCTGACGTATCGCTTACAATCATGGTAGGCCTCTTCAGAGGAACCTATTTCTGCCAAAGAGTGTATCTCGACTAGGAATTTTAATTTCATCTTAATTCTCTTTTTGTTTATTCTTTCACAAGTAACACTTTGTCTTTTGTTCATTCCTTGATATGAATTTTTAGTTACCATCTTGGGATAATATTTTATTCAAGGTTAATCACACACTATGGACCACTCATTTCAGATTTCAGAATTTTTTCAGAGCATATGTCTCTTCTGAAGCTCCGACAAATTTTGAATTTTCTTGAGGCATATATAACTGACAATTGTTGTCTGCCACCTTTCCTATTCCGTACGCGGTCTCTTCCTTGGGATCCCGTCAAATTATCCTTTTTCAGTAGCTTTTATCGGCCTATTGTTTTTTCTATAGCGCTGTACATATGTCAAATGAAGATCGGGCGTAGCTTGCATGGTATTCGTATACCATACCCTGTCCTAAAGTATCTCCACTCACTTGTTCCATGTCAATGAAAAAAGTCACTCTAAGAGATCACACTTTGAGCAGCTAAGGTTCAAGATTCCTGAAAGTTAATAGAGGCCTTTACAGCACTACCTCGTTTGACAAACTGAGGGTGAATATCTAATGCTACTCGATAATGTACTATTTTTCAATCGATTCTAACATATTGGATGAACCGCAATTGTTAATTGTGGATGGTTATTTTAAGGGGGTCTCACTGCACCGCTACCTCATCTATTATGCCACAAGAGCTTTTCTCGCATTTATTATTATTATTATTTGAACTGGAGTCGTTGTGGCTCGGTAAGCCTTCCGGGAACTGAGACCATGCAGATCTTTTGTTCTCTACCCTAATCATGCATAGAAACCTAAGAAGGTCGTCAATGACGTTTATAAAACTGACAACCTCCTTAGGGGCCTTGGCCGTTACCTCTCTGGTATCCAGGACCGGCTTACCCATGTGAATGGTTCTTAGGCCAGCCAGCTCCGGACACTTGCATACCATGTGTTCGGCTGTTTCAGCTTCCGATTCACAGAGCCTGTACATCTCGTCTGCTGACTTTCTCATATGGTACAAATGATGTTTGTACCGACAGTGCCCCGTCAGCAGTCCCACCATCATCCGAAGCTCGGCGGCTTGTGACAGCTTCAAGAGCTTTTTGGCGTAGGTAGGTGAATGTGTCACGAATTTTTCGGCCTGAGTAAGTCCAGGAGTGTTACTCCAGTAGGTTATCCTGTTATTCAACTTTCGCATTTAGTCGTTGTAGTCTACTGCTTGAACTCGAGTTTCAGAGTTCTGATGAAATTCAGAATCTACGATTAATTCAAGGAGGTTATTTCCTCACCTTCACAAGACTCTCATCAAAAAAAAAAATTGCATCGGCTTGTGATGGCGAAGCATTTCATCGCCAGGTAATCCGAAGTTTCTTACTCCTCCTTACATAATATGCACCTGTCGTTTTCTGTTTGACTCATTCTCATGAGGTCCTTCCTGAGGCGGAATTGTCCTGTAATGAATCCAGTTGGAGGTGTTGCATATTCTTGTTATCATCCTGTTACTTTTTAGATCTTGCAGTGTCAAAGTTTCGAAGAAACTTTTTGTAATGATCCAACCCAGAAATATTTTTCGTTTTCTTCCATTCCTGGATCTAAGGTACATTTACCACAAAAATATTCTCGGCCAATGAAATGAAAGAGTGTCATTTCAAGGTCAAGTAGATTTTTGAATAGGGAATATACATTCTACCTGCAGAATATTAAACTTCTTGGAAAACTAATTTCTTGGTAGCAACCGTAAATTTTAATTATCTGAACACAATAACATAGATAGGCATTTGGTGGATTAGCCGTGTGAAATTTGATAACTTTTATAGCTTGATAAGAAATTCATATGTTAAATTTTACATTTTTGGGAAGGGAGAAAACGTTTTTTTTTTTGGTATAGAAATATTTATGCTTAACTTCAAAACTCATTGCAATAAAAAACAAATGATAATACCTATGGATTATACTGGAAAAAGTGAATGTTTTTATTTCATGTTTGAAGCATCATAAATAAATAAGTTATGATAACATTTCATTTCACGCCATTTTCCAATTTCTTATAGCTCGAGTTCATTAGGTTTCTTTTAGGTTTGCTTTTTCTATCCATGAAAATTTACTTCTTCAAATATGCTCAGTGGTTTGTATGTAGAAGATTTTCGTAAGTAATTGCACAAGTGCATCAAAATTACCGATAATTTTGCATGACAGCGTGTTGTCATAAAAACTGCATGAGTTCATTTTCATTTTTGGAGAAAGAGCTCGACACCGAAGGTGGAGACCGAATGCAGTTTTTCAAAGAAAACAAATGCGAAATTATCCAGTCATTTTGATGGACGAGTGTAATTCGGGGGAATATTTCCCAAATAAAATGTTAACTTGTCAAAGTGACATAGATTCCATAGATGCCATAGATTCGAACTGTGTAAGATGAATAGAAACTATGCATCTATGAACAGAACAATTATCGCAGTGCTGTTTCGCTTCCTACAATGCAATTATCGTAAGTAATTGCACAAGTGCATCAAAATTACCGATAATTTTGCATGACAGCGTGTTGTCATAAAAACTGCATGAGTTCATTTTCATTTTTGGAGAAAGAGCCCTCCACCTCTTTCTCTAAAAATGAAAATGACCAAATGCAGTTTCTCAAAGAAAACACGCTGGAATGCGAAATTTTCCGGTCATATTGATGCACGAGTGTAATTTGGAGGAATATTTCCCGAATAAAGTGTTAACTTGTCAAAGTGACATAGATTCCATAGTTGCCATAGATTCGAACTGTGTTAGATTCATAGAAACTATACATCTATGAACAGAACAATTATCGCAGTGCTTCCTACAATGCAATTATCGTAGGTAATTGCACAAGTGCATCAAAATTACCGATAATTTTGCATGACAGCGTGTTGTCATAAAAACTGCATGAGTTCATTTTCATTTTTGGAGAAAGAGCCCGACACCGAAGGTGGAGGGCTCTTTCTCCAAAAATGAAAATGACCGAATGCAGTTTTTCAAAGAAAACACGCTGGAATGCGAAATTATCCGGTCATTTTGATGCACGAGTGTAATTCGGGGGAATATTTCCCGAATAAACGGTTACATCACTTGTCAAACTGATGTAGAATTGAATTGTCATAGATTCGAACTGTGTAAGATGCATAGAAACTATGTATCTATGAACAGAACAATTATCGCAGTGCAGTTTCGCTTCCTACAATGCAATTATCGCTGTAATTTTCGATAATTGTTCTCCAGATGCATAGAATTTTTGACAGGAGGGAAATATTCGCTGTAATTTTCGAAAATTGTTCTCCAGATACATAGAATTTTTGACAGGAGGGAAATATTCATCAAAACTGTTCTAAACATAGAACAGATCCTCACAACGATTCATTTTATTGCAAAATATTTTATCCAGGCTCTTCCAAAGGATATATAATTATAATTATTTTTATGGGTCACCTTGTATATTATATTAACATTCAGATACACCATTATGCTATAATGATCTCTCACGAATCAGAAACACGTAGTAATTCAAGCACTAGATACTCTTCTCAATAGTTCATTATTGGCGATTTCCCGATAGTAATATACCACTGAGGCGGCATTCATCACACTGGAAATTATCTACATCCAGAGAATAGCATCGTTTTGTCAATGTGAAGTCTGTGTATTTCGACATCAGTGGAATCGCTCAAGTGCGTTATGGCTTTCAACATCTACGACAGCTTCATACTGATAAACAATCTGTGGAGGTAACTGAATCTGAATTTCAAGTTCTGGATTTCATTCATTAGATAGTTTGCAAAATAGCGAGTCGACAGAACTTCAGGTGTATTGTATGAATTCATTTCAATACAATATAATTGTAAAGTACAGGACATAATAGAAAATATCGTAGATGTGTGCTTGTTAGTAGGTGAAATGAATGAATCTCAGTGGAATATATTCCATCGTTGTCTATTGGAGTATTCAGTAGCTTTATGGTACCAGAAGTAATTCAGAGCGTGTTTCGATTATTCGAAAGGATCATCTTTTACCAAAGAAGATGAAAATCATCTTTACTGCCTGATCTGAATATTAATTCGAAATTAGTTCTAACTTTGGGTGCTCGTTTCCTGAACAGGTTGCTCTATATTTTCGTCACAATGTCTGTAATATTAGAATTTTGGACATGAATAGTCTCCGAGATAGTCTCAAATAATTAGGTTCGAATCATTGATGACAAACCTATGGTCAAATTTAATACTGGCCATCCGTCGGGCCAACCATGAACAATATATATTCACAACGAAAAGATGACCTATAAAGTTTGGAACTCGAATGCCACGGTTCGATTCGTTTATATATATTTATGATACACCTAAGTTTCAAGGTTTCCGCAAAATATTGAATCTATATTTTCATCAGAGACATACAAAAATCAAGCATATTATAGAAAAAATTAATATTTTTATGTCAAGAGTGGTTTTTGATTGGTAAACAATTCTCGTAACGCCATCCGTATTCAAGATGAAAATCTTGAAGATAAAAGTTTATAGACATTTTTTACGATTTCGCGAAATAAAAAAAAATATCATATAACTATTGTGACGTGTCGACCTTGAGTAAGCCGGTCACAAGGCTAAAATTCGGCTCGCGACTACACTCAGTGAAGATGAGAGTGAGTTCTTCAAAATTAGATGGAAGGTAATAATGGGCGCCAGGTAGAGATGTGCCTGTCTTAAGAACAAATTGCGTACTCCTCTACCATAATCACGTATAAAACGTATTTGCCAGAAATATTCACAATACCATAAACCATACAGGGAATTACCCAAATTGAAGAAATAATCGCCTATAACAAGGATGATTCTAGATCATATATTCTTCAAATTTGGTCAATTTTTCCTCAAAAAAAAAACTTCTCTCAAGATTATCACGAATCGCCGATAACCTCCTTCTGGTTCTGACAATTTCATTTCCAACCATAGACTATACCAGTTGTCAAACGAAACTTCCCTCACAGAAGAAAAATAATACAAGAAATCCTGAAATTATAAAATATTTCCCCACGGTAATGATAATCGACCTCATTTATCCGGAAATAAGTGTTCCATAATAAATTGAAATTTAAATTAATACGGAATATTCCGAGTTGAATTCACAATCAACCTCCAGAGGGCGCACTACCAACCGAAATATCCAATGGTGTAAATTGAACCGTTACACTATCTCGAACGATTTTCAAGATATTATCTTCAGCTTTAACCATAATAACGTTGCACATTCACATAATATTATTCATGAATATCATTAAAATTATTATTTGACATTTCAGCCTTGAAAAAGAATCAAACAAGATTCGAAACGTTGGCGATGTATTTGAGAGATTAAATTGAAGTTCTTCAAATTCCTGTAATTTTTATTATTCTAGTGAAAACATGGACGTCACCAATAATCAATGATTATTCATGAATTTAGGGTGAAACCGAAGGCTTTTGAAATCATGGAAACACATGTGAATACGGAATATCATATGCACCATTACACTTCCATAACTCTCGACATCAGTTGGGTAGGTCTTCATACTTCGGTAATATTAAAACTTCCTGACTGAAGCTTACAGTTTGTAGCCAAACTCTGGCAACTTCCAATATACTCAATAATAACGGTTTTCAAATTAATTGCTGGTTCAATCGATATTATTAATTAGTTAGAAATTCAGAGATTGTGCATCAAATTCCTCGTCCATTTTCTTAAATAGCATTGAAAAATAAGACAAGAATTTGATATTGATTTCCTGCTAAATTTCAAACTTGAATAATCTTTGGTTACTTGATCAACATAAAATTTCGCCAAAAGCTTGACATCGTCATCAAGTATATATGAACATGCAACATTTCAGCATCATCATATTTTTTTCATCAAAGAGTTGCCAACTTTTTGTTATGGATTTAATAGGGAATATAAAGCTTTACTAAGAATTTCAATCTGATCACATTATCGGAATCATAAATTTAACAAAGAATATTGGCAAATGATGAACAAATTAACATTTGGAAAGGAAAATATTGAGATTTTGAGCATTCAAATATAATCACAATTTCTATCAATATTTTATTTTGATCACGTAACCAGAATTACGAGAAATTGAGGCAGAATATACCCATTATTCCCGTAACAACAATTATAGAATGAAGTTCTTTAGACGGTGTATGTCAAATAATGATTCGTACCATTAAGATTTTTCATCTATATGAAAGAACCGATAACAAAAAAGGCATTGTGATGAATCACAACCCATAAAATCCTTTATAGTTGGAAGTGGGGCACAATGATACTTGGGGTACTTTGAAACAATATCGCCAATTGATAAAACACAGAACGTTACGTGAATCGTGACATAGGTACCTAAAACATTTAATGTCATGCGCAAATATGATTTTGTCACTGTTCTCCCCTCCAGTTTGTTATTGGCCTTCAAGAGAACTTGATGTTTTCGCGCAATCCGAAAAAAAATATATTTATCATACAAAAAAGAAAAATAAACAGGTCATTTATAAGTTCTAAACAAAACGAGTCCGTGGAGCACTTTGATTCAGTAAGATGTGGGGTACTACATTAAAAATCAAACTGTGAATAATTCTGCTTCGTTAGTACATCATATTGCCCCGACACATTAAAATCTCTTAGGTATTACTGATGTACTAACTTTATGCATCACAAAACATAGGCAGAAACATTTTTCAATATTAACGATAAAAACAACAAAACTTCTATTTACTTGTTGAAATTTTCAGAATAATACAAAACCGAAATTTTGTTTGATTCAACAAAACTGAAGAACCTTTAACAGAACAGAAATAGTACCGAATATTCAAATTAAATCATTGAATGATACACGTAGCAGAACAAATACACAAATATTCAAATTTAGTTCCTAAAAATCAAGTAAATTCTTTCTGTATAAATCCACTTCTCTCTCCGTTGACTCTGATGGTGCAAGAATGAAGGAGATCTCAAAATCTTCTGACTTCACGACAGTCTTGTCCTCATTTTTCCAATTTGTTGATTTCTTTTTCAAAGAGTAAAAAAAGAATAACATTCTGACTGGGACCTTGACTTATTATGTGAAGTGTTGATAAATCCTATTGTAAAAAGAAGTGTTGATAAATCCTAGTGTAAAATGTGCAGTATTTCTTGAAATAAGGCTAATAATATGCACAATGAAGAAGTCTTCATCACCCTCCCAATTTCCGAATTAAACATTGTGTTCCCAAATGATTAAATGAATAATTCATAAAATTCGTGCAAACTCGTTACGAAACAAGATTTTTCCCCAATTTCATTTCGATTTTCCACCTTCAAAACATGATTTATACATCAGAGATGGAATTTTATGAGTTCGTGGTGAAATCTCCGAGCGAAGAATTACAGCAAGAGCTTTCATAAATATTTCAAGACCAGTCAACCCGGTTTTAGAGCTTACTGTAATGAATATTCAGAGTGTCAACATTATCGGGGTCCGGGGAAGATGGATATGGGAAGTGATATCAAATTCTGGGAATATGCAGATGCGTGATTCAATCATCGAAATGGAGAAGACTGTAAATTTTCACCGCAATCATTTTTACGACGTGTTCTTTGTTGCCAACCGTGCTTTAAGCATTCAGAAGAAGTTTCCGCATTACCTTCAGTATAAAAAATCACGTTTATGTAACTGAATCATAACATATGGCTCTGGTGACGCGAAAGTCATTCCACACCTATAATGAAGACAGGAGATCTCACATACAGTGGAAGCTTCTTATAGAATTTCGGAACCAGATAGAAAATGAAATTATAAGAATGGCTTTTCTTATATAATGGAATTTGGAGCGACTCATTACCTTCTGATCTAGTCATATATTTATTTCCATAGTCAACAAGAGGGTAGTTGTTCGAGAACATATACATAAGTGATTGGTAAATAAAAAGATTTTCATCGTTCATCAACTTGGCTTCACAATATAAGTCCCTTGTTGGATAGAGCCTATCCTTTCTCAACATTATCTTGATCAAGGTGTTCTGTGATGTTTGCAAGTATATTTTAGCATTTACATTTAGTCCTCCCCATACCACAATGCAATATCTCAGAATCGACTCAACAAGAGAATAATAGACCATGCGTATATTTTGTCTAGACAATATATCCCTTAAATTATAGAATGCATTCATGAGTTGTCTCAACTTTTTCATCAGCAATGCTGCTTGAGCTTTCCATCGTTGGTATTTATCTATAACCACCCCCAAATATTTGACCTCATCAACTCTCAAAATAGATGGACAGGTTACACACTTCATTGTGAATAAGTAGGAAATTTTTATCGGGTTGGCTTTCGCAGGTAATGGAAAACGTGATAAATTTGCTCTTATTGTTAGCAAATTGTTGTTCGGCCATCCATTAATATCAGCCAGACACTTCTCTTAAGTTCCGTAAAGTGTATCCCATGACATGACGCACCTATAAAAACAATGGCAGTACCGTCGGCATATGAAATAATTTTGCCAGGGATATTTTTCAGCTCAAGAATGTCATTCATGTATATCAGAATTTTCGATGATTCTTTTGAAAGCTCAAAAATTTTTCAGGGACCATACATGTTCATTATGGCGGTTATTTATGCCATCCCGTGTAGCTCTATCTGACCAAAGCATCTCTCTGGGAAAATATTCATTTCGTTCATACTGCTGAAGAAACCATTGACAAAAATCGAGTCTCTCCAGTAATCACTTGGGTGCAAATTATGTACTTCTTATTTATGGAATGTATGTGAAACTTTGGTTCCCAAGTTTTTCCAAAAAAAGCTTTGAGTCACATTGACAAGGAAACCAATGTATCTAGTTCTACTTTTCGGATTATCGAGTCCAAAATCTAACAATTCTTCCTCCCTCTTATTATATATTCTTATTGAAACTTCACTTGTCACAAACGCTGAGAGATGTCTAATTGAAGAAATTCAAATTAATCACTCTGTCACTCTTCTCGTTTGAACAGGATGATTTGAATGATTGATGATCTTAGATGATGTTATTCTATACATCTTTCAATTATTATTTCAAATAACTCATTCATCCCATAAATGCCATCAGAGATATTCAAGAGAGCTCAATTTTGTAATTGCTCGATATCAACAAATGATCCGTAGAATACGAGTAACATCACGTTTGATATTCATTTGTGAAATAAGTATGCATAGAAGCATTCTCAAAATGAATCTCTAGTCCCAAAAGGGTCAGCATGTCTCTAGCGTTAGTTTCTGTATATACCAAGTTAATGGATATGTGAATAATTCAACTGAGAATGCCGATTTATTAAGCTGGAAGGGAATTCGTTTGAGTAACCATCTCCTTTTAATCTGAGAAGACCATCTTCTACACTGAAGGAATACATAAGGACACATCAAATCGATTTGAATTTGCATTACCTACGTGGTTTTTGTTGCTGCGTGAATATGACAATAATCAAGCTTTTCTCCGTATTATGATTAAATTGCTATGGGAAAGATTTTCAATCAATATATTCAAGATCAAGTGGCGATGGGGCACAATGTACAAAATACAACTGGTTCTCCTAAAGCCCGATTAGCATCAGACGAGCGAATGCTCATTCTTACCCCCTTCTTACTTCGCTTCTCGGAGTGGTCTGTTCGAAGCGTTCTTGTGTTCTATAGCTATGTGATTTATATTCTCATCAATTTAATTATGGAATTGTCTCGAGAAAAATGACTACCAATGATTGAAGCATTGATGAGCAAACCCACAAAACATATTTCATATTCGAAATTTCCTTAATTTGAGAAAAGAGAGATGCGAAGTTTTTGAATCTATGTGGATCCATGAAGATCTCTTGAACTAGTGAGACTTTTTTGAAGAAACGAGTCAAAGCTTTTTATAGCTGGCGACTCTTATATACTAACCCAGCTTCTTTTCTGGCAAATTTTAATGATTTTCTTTTAGTTGCCTAAGAACAAGATCAACTCGAAATTATCCGACTCTCCAGGTATTATTGGTGTCTAAACTATCTACTGCTCTAACTGAGTGGGTGACGGTGGTTTGAGTTGGAGTCTTTGTTCACATCAAAACAGAGCTAGTTTCTTTTTCAATGCTTCCGGTTTATTTCGACTACCGTAACAACGCTGATATCGCAGTTGATATCTGAATATATCTCGTAACCTTTGTATGTGTGTAAAGCTTTCGAAGATGACCACGGCATGTGTATGAAAATATTGAATTCATCAAATCGCGTCCTGATGGGCGACTTTTACTTTCTCCATATAAAGTGGCCTTTTTTTCAATTCAATCGACCCACCTTATTTCTAAACCTATTTCTGTGATATTATTATGGACTTCAACATATTAAAATTCGTGAAAGAGCCAACTCACTTCAGAAGAAATCATTCCTTCAATATTTGATCTGATTTTCCTCAACGGTGGTATCTCCTCATTTCAACAATTTTTCATCCATTTTCATGTTGAAAATCTGATTACTCACGAAGAAATAGCCTATGATGCTGTTTTATCTCTGAGATTCGTGGAATGGGATCAATTTTTCATTAGTGAAAAGGACATGTGGGACGAATAGTATAATAGAGTAGGTATAGTTCTTCCAATTTTACTTGAACTACACCATAAAAACGAGATGTTTGTTGGATCTTATACTGCGACCCCGCTTTTTGAGTTGAAAATGATATTAAAGCAATTGTATAGAACTTTTATTGTCGCATCATTTATGCTACTATGTTATTCTTCTGTGTTATAACTTGATTATTCCTTTTTCTCGGCCTGTGATATACATATGAACTGACAAGGATCATTGTCAACTATTAGGTCGGGTTCCACTAGATGGCATCAGAAAGATGATATTTCGTACAACAAAAACGTTACTGACATTTTTGTTATCAGTTGACTCAGTTTAGTTTGAGCACGCGTCCAAGAAGTACACTAGCAAAGAGAAAATACGCTATTTTCACAGTTTTTCTTCGATAAATGCAAAAATGCAAGCCAGGCGGCTGAAAATGTAAATAGTGTTTATGGTCTAGATATTGTGACAGCCCATCAAACGCAATTTTGGTTTCGTTCATTCCATTTCTGTAATTTCGATATCAAACATGCATCACGCATTGAAAGGCCAATTGTCGATAATGTCGATAAAATCATGAATATTATCGAGTTCGACCGTCATGTTAGCACTGTTTCTATTGCCCAGAGCAAATAAGTTTGGAATAATTTGTGTGAGGCTGGTCCCAAGAAGAACCTCGATGTATGGGTGCCACACGTGTGTGTTTGGTGGGATAAGCAAGGAATTATCTACAATGAGCTACTTCTTAACTGCATATCTGTTTACTCGGAACTGTACTGTCAACAATTGGACCGTCTGAAGGAAGTAATCGCCCAGAAGCGGCCAGCTTTGGGCAATAGGAGAGGAATTGTGTTCCATCTGGAAATGTCAGGCCACACACATTGATATTCACTCGTCAAAAGCTCCGGTAGCTTGTTTGTGAGGTTCTTATGCATCCATTTTATATTTCGGACCTAGCACTAAGTGATTACAATCTGTTCCTGTCCATGGTGAACTAATTTGCAGGTGGAAAATTCTCTTCAGCAGAGGCTACTGAAAATCGACTGCCTCAATCTTTTGTCTATATCTAATACTGAAATATCTAATACTGAAACAGCCCAACTTACTTATTTTTCCATTTTCCACAACCAAATGCTATATGGAATCATTGTGTGGGGACAGAGTAGGCAGTGCTGCATAGAAGATCCTTCTGACACAGAAACAAGCCATTAAAGCCTTATATGGAATAAATTCAACGGATAGCTGTCGGAGCATATTAAAAAGAGAGGGCATACTTACCAGCGTTTCTGTGTTTATACCCACCTGTTTGAAATATGTCCATCAACATCAACACAAATTATTTATAAATACCGACTTCCAAACTTATTATACACGAGGCAAAGAAAACTCAATGTTACCATACTCAAGACTGAATAAAAGACAACCAGGATTGAATTACTTTTGCCTAAAGCTATACAATAAACAACCTGAATTGTAAAATACAATTTTTAACATCAACGAATTTTTCAATCGATTGAATGTTCCAAAATGTATTGTAAGTCTCACCTGTTCATGTGATAAACTCGCCTTATACTTATATTGAATGAAAGAAATATTTTTTTCATTTCCACTCACCTTGTGTTGACTTACCGTGAAAAGTTTTGACGGTAAAAATTATTTATTATTTAATTATGTATATTTTAAATATGTATGTATGAATAAATTTTGAATAAAAAAAGGAGGTGGGTTCTGATCTCGAATGCCGCAGTTTAGTTGATTAATGGGGAGAATTTGAGTAGAGCCTCTATGAATACAAATATATATTATATTGATCGTGAAACCAGAAACTGAAAAAATTTTAAAAATAAATCACCCATAAGTATCTATGATTTTTGTTGAGGTAATGCGTTAAGGTCTATTTTCGCAATTTGTTCTCACAACATAAGGCCATAAGCTCATGAAAAATACATCTTCTCTCATCAATCATCATCATCATCTCATTTTTAAGGATCGATTTCAATAACTTGAATAAATCAGAAAATACAAATTTTCGAAAAACTATAATTTATAGTGGACTGACAATTATACCGATGTTCAAGTATCAAAAATACATGCTTCTCCACGAAATTTTAACTTTTTTACAGCGATGACTCCAACTCAAAAAACGAAATGTCAACTTAATTTTCGGTTATAGAAATTATTAGGGTTTCATAAAATATAATATTCATGCTGTAAAAAAATTCCCCTAAGCTCTTTCGTATCCTTATCAACGTCACTTTTTTGTCCTCTAATTTGGAACCGTTCTGTAAGGATACCAGATGTTAAGAACGATCAATACTCGGGGCATCACCCTTATGGTTGAAAATGAAAAGAGTGTAGATAACAGAGAATGAAAAACAGCACTAATGAAATATATTTGAGAGCACGAAGAAGTGAATTGCAACAGTTGGAATCATTTATCTTTGCTACTCGGGTGGATCGTTCCCTAACGAACTGGAAAGCGCGCAGAGTAGTGAATGGTTTTCCCGAGAATATATTCCCAGGATGATAAAGCAAGAATAAAAATACCGAGAACAGAAACTATCTGTTGTTTATTATATACTCATTTTTTATTCGGAATCATTCGAAAGTTATTTTTTATTTCTATGGCACACGAGGAAGGAATGGGATACATAGAATTGCATTCTGGACATAGGAGTAGAGACTTTCGAATGACCCCATACATTTCTGAAATCTCTCGGTTTCCTTTTATAATATGTAGTTCACTTTTCCTTAGATTTTACTTTTTCTCTCTACTGAAATCTTCTACAAAATTTATCCAGTGTAAGATATCACTATGTGGGCTATGTGCCCTTTTTGAACCTTTTTCCTTGAACAAATAATTGCATCACTATGGACCGGAAATGGTCTTAAACGATTCAATTATGTCCGTCCGCCTAGCCGTAAAAACGATAACCCTCGAAGGAAATTCTTGAATGATGAATTCAGGAATTGGTTAATGAAGTACAAAATATGAATTATTCATGCAAATTTGTTTTATTGTTTTCAAAATAGGTCTCTTCCGAATTGTGGTATTTTGTAGCAGCATCAATACCATTTTCAAGAACGTTCCCAGTAATCGCTGCGAATTTCCTTCGTGTCTCTTATCGATTGAAAGGGGGTGCATCTGAGAGGTAATTTAAATTCTAGAGAAAGAAGTGTCGAGCAAATGTGGTTATTCGATAGAACTTTTCAAATTTTTTACTAGGAAGGAGTTCACACTGATAGCATTATCAGATGGTCAAGAGGCTTAAATCTTTTCTTCCTAATATTAGATAATTGATCATAATGTTATATCAGATGGCTTTAGTTCTTTTGTCAACTGAAACTTATAAGGATGCAGATGCAAAATATGTCATAGCCTACTGTAACAGAGGCCCAAATCTTGTGCGCGTCGAGAAAAGGATAAATTTGAATCTTCTTCAACAACTGCGTGCATTCAGATAACGTATGGGCCTTGAGATTTCAAGATCCGCTCCAATCTTTTCGAATCTTATCAAGTCTTACCAATTATACGCTCAAATAGACGATTATATCTTTACTAATTTGCCCGTAATGCACGAAAAGTAAGTACATACTACAGAATCATTATTTTTGTAGTCTCCTTCTTCTTCAGCCCTCCTTCATCCAGTGTCGGACATAGGTCTCTTCCTGTTTTTCCATGCTTCTCTGTCTTTTGCTGTTCTCATCCATTGCTTGCCGGCTACATCGACTATGTCGTCTATCCATCTTTTTCTCGGTCTTCCTATGCTTCTTTTCATCTCTCGAGGTCTCCAAAACGTCACTTTGTGTGACCATCCCTCCACACTCTGCCTTGTAACATGTGCCACCCACTGCCACAAGTTTCGCTATTCTACTCATGATGTCAGTTGCTCTGGTCTATTTTCGTATTTCGGTGTTCGGAATTCTGTCCCTCAAGCTTCCATGGCCCTTTGAGTTACTCTCAGTTGTTCTGCCACTTTTTTCGTTATTGCCATAGTTTTTAGACCATATGTTGCCTCTGGTAATATACAGCTGTCGTAGGTTTTGCGTTTTAAGGAATATTTTTGTCCTTAAAGATGAAACTCAGTTTGCCGAAGGCTGCCCATGCTAAGCGTATTCTTCTCCCAACTTCCAATATTTGATTTTCTTTTCCATTTTTGATCATATGCCCCAAATATATACAGGGTGTCCCGGGAAGAATGCGACAAACGGATACCATGAATGAAGGTCATCATGGAGATCTCGAATCAAAAGGATTCAATCACCTGATTACTTTCGTTTGGGATATACAGGGTGATGTTCATCGTATGCCCGAAATTTCACAGTTCAATAACTCTTTAACTAATCAACCGAATAATTTCAAATATTGAAGTTTTGTCGCCCTTTACTAATCCTTTCCTTCAATATTTCTGAAATCGAGTATATCAGATCCGGACTAGGAAAATTTCAGATTTTTCCTATTTCCGTGAATATTGGATCACCCTGTACGTGAACATTAGGATTTTTTTCCGTTTTCGTAACCACAAAGAATTTATTCATATTAAAAATTCTGAATCCATGCTTAGCACGGTCATACAGGGTGAACAATAAACATTCCCTCAAAAGTGAATTTTTTTTTGGTACAATAACTCTTCAACTAATCCACTGAATAACTTCAAGTTTTCAAGTTTTGTCACCGTTTACTATTGCCTTTCTTCAAAATTTCTGAAATCAAATAAATTAGATTCGGACTAGGAAAATTTTAGACTTTTTCTATTTTCGTGAATATTGAATAACCATGTACGTTGATATCATGATTTTTTCTTCATTTTCGTAACCACAAAGAATTAATTCATAATAAAAATTATAAATCTCTGCTTGGCTTCGACATACAGGGTGATCAATAATCATTTCCTTATGAGAGAAATTCATGAGAGATATCTTGTATTAATCGGTAGAATTATTTCAAAAATTGTAGTTTTTTGACCCTTTACGAATGCCCTCCCTAATTTTTAATCCACAAACTGGATAAAGAATAGAACATAAACAGCAAATAAATTGAAAATATTTGAAACAATTAATCAAAAACAAAATAAATAAAATATTTTCAGTTCAGCTGGAATTATTATTCAGAATGGTATCTCTCCATTTCAATACATTCTTGAGCACGTTGATATAGTTTTTCCACAGATTTCACTATTGTATTCCGTTGAGATTTAATAATATCGCAAACATCAATAATTCTTTGTAGCAGTTGCTACCTATTGTTAGTCTGTACCGCATAGACTTTCCCATAATAAATAATCCAATGGTGCTAATCAATCTGTTTTCAAAAGTCTCAATCAAATATTCGCGCACTTTTCTTGGTTATTGCTCATTAGCTCCACAATGTTTCCAATGGAATATTTTCTAACAAACAAAATAATGTTTCTAAAAATTTTCATAAATTTCCCCCGTCTATCTATTTTCAAAAATATCAGGGCAAATCAAATTTACGTAGTAGATACCGCACCAAACATTAAGCGAGAATCTAACTTGAGAATTTTTATGAATCACTGATTTTGGATTATCCTGAGCGTGAAAATAACGGGAATTGTTGATGTTGATTTGTGAATTTATTTGAATACTGGCTACTGCATTATATTTTGTTTATTTAGAAGTCGCGTACAGGCTCACGCCTCTGTGATTATATGTTTATAGCCTGTAGCTTACAGAATAAACCATTTTATTATTATTTTATTCCTAGTGAATGGCGAACTGCAAAATTCCGCTCATAGATAAATATTTACTCTCATCCTGTATGACGGTGCCAAGCAGGAGACTTAGAATTATGAATTAATTCTTTGTGGTTACGAAAACGATAAAAATCTTGATATTAACATACAGGGTGATCCGATATTCACGAAAATAAAAAAAGTCTTAAATTTCCTAGTCCGGGTCTGATTTATTCGATTTCAGAAATATTGAAGGAAGGTGATGGTAAAGTGTGACGAAACTTCAAAAATTGAAATTATTCGTTGAATTAGTTGAAGAGTTATTGAACTAAAAAAAATTCAATCGTAAGGAAATGTTTATTGTACACCCTGTATGACCGTGCCAAGCAGAGATTTGGAATTTATATTATGAATTAATTCTTTGTGGATACGAAAACGGAAAAAATCATGATATTCACTTACAGGATGATCCAATATTCACGAAAATAGGAAAAGCCTGAAATTTTCCTAGTCTGGACATGATTTACTCGATTTAAGAAATACTGAAGAAAGGCGATAGTAAAGGGTAACAAAACTTCAAAATTTGAAATTATTCGGTCGATTAGTTAAAGAGTTATTGAAATGTGAAATTTCACTCATACGACGCACATCACCCTGTATATCCCAAACGAAGGCACTCAGGCGATTGAAACCATTCGATACGAGACCTCCATGATGACCTTATTTTATGGTATCCGTTTGTCGCATTCTTGCCGGGACATCCTGTATATTATTTCACCTTCTCTATGTTTATGTTATCTATAGTGATATCTTCCTGACTATGGCTCATTATCTTTGTTTTGTCAAGATTCATCTTTAGTCCTATCTGCTTTGACTTTTCATTTAGATCGTGTAGCATTGATTTCAATTCATGGATGTCTGTGTCTATCAAATTTCAAATGGTTGAGATACGCCTCATCGATTTTCATTCCGTTCCTATCCCAAGCTAGCTTTTTAATCATATTTTCCAGGGCTAGAGTGAAAAGTTTAGGTGAGATGGCATCACCTTGTCTAACACTTTCACCTAGATTTATTTTCTCGGTTGTTATGTCTTCATCTATTTTTACGTGGGAAGTCGCTTCATCGTATATATTTCTTATGAGAGCGGAATACCTAGAGTCGATTCTACTGCATCGTCTAAAGCTGTTAAGAATGCCCACCTCTCGACACTGTCAAAGGCTTTATGGTAATCGACAATGGCTAGATATATATTCAATTGTTTTTTCAACAATTGTCCGGATTGTTTGTAAGTGCTCGATGGTGCTGAATCCCTTCCGGAAGCCTGCCTGTTCTACTGGCTGGTACGCATCCAATTTTGCTGTCAGTCGATTTGTTATTATTTTTGTTAGTAACTTGTAAAGGTGGGATAAAAGACTCATTGGTCTGTAGTTCTCAAAATTTGAACTGTCTCCTTTTTTGTAGAGCAGAATAGCTTCAGCGTTTTTTCACGACTTCGGTATTTGTACATCCGCCAAGCATTTAAACTGCTCAATAATTGATAGGGATCACTTACTTGTTCTAAATTCATTTCTGAAATATTCGCTCCAAGATTATAAATTTAATCAGATATCAGAGTATTTTCAGTTGATAATATGGTCCACTTGAGAAAAGAATGAAAAAATGGAAAGTTGGAGAGAAAAAAAGACTTTATTAGAAACACTCAAAATTCTGTGTTTGAATAACATAAAAATTTTATGATGAAACCACAAGAAGGCTAAAATTTCGGTTAAGCTAGTACCTAGTTGGTCCCCCACGAGCTCGTCTTAAGCATTCTACCCTACGAGGCATACTTTCGATCAAACGATTTATAAAATTTTGGGGCAAATTCGTCCAAATATCCCGTAAAGCGTTAGAAAGGTCCTCCAGGTTATTGATCGGTTGTTCTAAGGTTGACAATTGTCTAGACATTTCAGACCAGACATGTTCGATGCAATTCATGTCTGGAGTGCGAGCTGGCCAGTCCATCCTATCAATAGCATGAGTTTTTAGCGCTTCATTAACCAGACCACTACGGTGTGGACGGGCATTATCGTCAATTAAAATGAAATTCTCGCCCACGGCAGCCGCAAACGGAACAATTATGGGTTCAATAATCATATCGTGATATCTCTGGCTGGTCATGGTGGTTCTGCAGAACAACCAACTCTGTGCGTTGGTTCAAACAAATGCCTTCCCATACACATATAGAATCTCCGCCAAAAGCTGTTGTGGGTACCATAAACTGTTCTGCATACCTTCGACCTCTTTCCCTCCAAGCAAGAATACGTCCATCGGAGTTGACCAAACGAAATCTAGACTCATCCTTAAATAAACATCGGCTCCAATCTTCAAGTGTCCAATTGCGGTGCTCCTCAGCCCATGGCCGTCGATGAACCCGGTGTTCCCTATTCAAACAGGGATGTTGTACCCTCCTACGTGCTCTCAAACCACGAACATGTAGTCGTCGTCTTACAGTCTGATTCGAAATTAGAACTCATGTTGCAACTCTCAGTGATCTATTGAGCCGCGACGCCGGGTAAGTGGGATTTCTCCTAGCATTGAGGATCAAAAGACGATTTTGGGCAGCTGTTGTACTGCGCTGCCGACCTCCCCCATGAACATAAGCTACTGAGTCGTTTTGGTTGAACCTATTCCAAGCCCGACTCACGACACTTTGCGAAACATTCAACCGCCGGGACACTTCACGCTGGGACAAACCTTCCTGTATCCATCGTATGATTTGGTCCAGTTGCACAGGAGCCAAACGTCTTCTCGGCATGACTGATTAGCTGATATTGTTCTCATTTCTTCAATTATTGTCACCTTATGTGTTTGAACGAGAGAAAAAAACAGATTTAATAACAAATACCACATTGCTTTTCACTCCACCTGTAACAGCCTACAGATAATAATCGATTTTGTGAACAAGAGCCGATGAAGTCAGGAAGACTTTGATATAATCAACTCAAAACATCTTACTTTTTCCTTAGAGAACATATAATGTACAGATATTCACGAGATAACTTGAAAAAAATACAAATGAAGAGAAGTTCATAAGTGATCCCTAGCAATTCTTGATCAGTGTATTTAGCAATATTCGAATCGTTTCTTTTAGAACGGTTCCTCCAAGCTTAAGTATCTCCGTAGTTATTTTATCCAATCCGGGAGTTTTCCCATTCTTCATTTTTGTAGTAAGTTTTTACAATTTTCACACGTTGAGCAGAAGATAAACGATCCATACTTTTAAATGGCTAACTATCAAATAAAGATATGACGCTTCGGATGACAGTTCTGTTTGGCATATGTGATTGAAATAGGGCTATGACATTCAAGCCACTACATTGATAACCCAATATTTATGTGGCCTTATCGAAACTGTTCTTCGAATATTTAATTTCGTCACGATGGCTGTTATTTCGGATTTTGCACCCTGGAATGGTCTCAAACGATTTAATCATGTATGTCCGATTGGTCATAAATACAATAACTATCAAACGAAATCCTTGAAGGATAAATCTCGAAAGATGAATTGGCTAATGGGGCACAAAATATGAATTATTCATCCAAATTTATTTTATCGTCTTCAAAGTAGGCGTCTTCCGAATTGAAGTACATTGTTAACGTAGCAGCATTAACGCCAGCATTAGCGTTCTCAGTAATCGCCGCGAATTATCCTTTATGTCTTTTATCGATTGAAGGGGGTGCCTCTAAGAGGTCATTTAAATTCTGCAGAAAAAAGTGTCGGGCCAAATCTGTGGTTATTTAAAGTTTGTACTAAAAAAGAATTCACATTGATAGCCTCATAGCATGGATCGTTGCCGGGATACTGAAATCAGTTTGTTCATTATCTTAGGTATACTCATAAAGTATTCTTTATTCGAGTGACAAAAGCTGACATCATTACCTTCAATTTTTTGCGAATTGGTACTAGTAGATAAGTAGAGTTGTGTAATGTGGATCTTTTGGAATTATATTCCTCTAAATTATAGGGTTCAATACCAACAAGAAAATTAAATATCTGTCTCTTAAAAACTTTCAAACAATCTATAATTCTCATTTGCACCGGCAGCTTATTGAAAAATTTCAAACTTGCATAATATGGCTCTTTTTCATATCTACTTAACCTATGTATAGGCAGTGAATACAAATTGACATTACGGGTACTGTACGAATGACTTGATGCAGATGTTGAAAATTTTTGTTTATACTTAAACATAAAAACTAGACACTCATATATATATATAAATAGCATATACTGTTGATAAACAATTATTTCTAAAAATTCCTCTACACGATTCCCTTGAATTTATGTTGTAAATTATACGCAAAACCTGCTTCTGAACTACAAATATCCTATCTACATCATGATTTCTTCCACCACCCCAAAACAATATACCGATTTTAAGTTTTCCAACAAAACAAGAAAAATAAACAGCTCTCAACGATTTCAAGGATAAATATTTTTTTGATGTTCTTATGCTATAATTCACGCTATTCAGTTTTTTCCTGAGTTCATCAATATGTGATTCCCAATTCAAATATCTATCGACTATCACACCCAAAAATTTGGTGTTATCTTGAATATCTTCTTCCTGATCATTGATACTGATTTTCCTGTGGTCCATATTCTTGTTGGTAATGAATAATATATATTTTGTTTTATTTTTGTTGATTACAAGTTGATTCTGCTGCATCCAGGTAAATACCTTATTCAAAGCATCTGTTGCATTTATTTTCAACTCATTGAAGTTGTTTGCAGTTATCAATATATTAGTGTCATCAGCATAATTCACTATTCTTTGTCCACTACCATCCAGTACATTGCAAAGGTCGTTGATGAAAATGCAAAACAGCAGAGGACCCAATATACTGCCCGGAGGAATTCCTAGTGAAACCTGGCCCACTTTCGACCTTACAATAGAGCCATCTTTCCTGATAACAACTTGTTGCGACCGATTATCAAGATGAGAAGCTATCCACCTATTTTCAAGTCCTTTTATTCCGTAACGGTCTAATTTTTTCAGTAAAAATTCATGATTGATACAATCATAGGCTTTTGAAAGGTCCAAAAAGATTCCAAGAGCCATTTCATGATTTTCATGTGCATTAAATACATTATCTACATATTCAAATATAGCAGTTTCTATATTCCTTCCTTTTATAAAACCATGTTGATTTTCACATTTATATGCGTGAAAAGTATACTGTCAGCCCCAATACAGGGTTATTCACTATAAATTACCCACCCCTTATCATCGCTATTAATGTATATGGAAAAAATGTTGAATGTTAAAGTTGTGTGCTTGTCACTAAATTTTGATAAAATGCTATCAAAAACCCAGTGGCGTGCAGATTTCAGGAAATCAAAATTTTTTTATACTTTTTCAAATGGAACACCCTGTATATTATTGAATTTTTGGAATGGCCTTCTCTTTCTGATTTGAAAAAAAATACCATATGTTACCCCTATCTTATACCGTGTTCAAGTTATTAGATGTCTTCGTTAAGATGTCTAATGAACATACGCAGAACCTGATTTGCACGAAGAACGAAGAATTGAAAGTTGGCCAACTTATAACTTTCATAAATCACTTAAGTCCTTAAGTCGCGTGCATGAACATAACCATGAAAATTATAATTTCATCTTAAGTTTATGATTAAGTTATGTTAAGACTAAGTGAATTCGCCATTAATCGACGTCTAATAACTCGAAAACGGTATAAGATAGGGGTTTTATATGGTATATTTTTGAAATCAGGAAAAAAAGACAATTCCAAAAATTCAATAAGATACAGGGTGTTCCATTTGAAAAAAGTATTGAAAATTTTGTAACCCCTGAAATCTGAACGCCACTGGGTTTTTGATAGCATTTTATCAAAATTCAGTCACAAGCACACAACTTTTACATTCAACATTTTTTTCTGTAGGCAATAATATATCTGATAAGGGGTGGGTAATTTATAGTGAATAACCCTGTACATCACAAGAAATGCTAAGCATTTTGAATATTATTCATTTCAGGTACAATGTCAAGACAAAAAATGAAGACAACTCACTAGGCTTATACTGATATCCGGCTGGTAAAAAAAAATTAGGGTATGCCATATGACAAAAATGGATTCATTAACATTCTTTAAAGGTCCTATTTTAAAAATTGCATTGTCTTTCAGTCAACCTGGAATTCGATGAAAAAATAAATCGTACATTCATCTCGAATGGTTTTCCTGATATGATCAAATGTAATTTTTCGAAAATAGTGAAAAAAATACCACAGATGAATTATGACAAGTGGCATATTTCGAAATACAAATTTCATGGAGATTATAAGTATTATTTAAAAATTGGACATTCCAATTAAAAAAATAGGGTGGTATCGTATTCCACCACTTTTGGACCAGCCTGAATAGTCAAAAATAATTCAGGCTCATGCCCTAGGTGCTGTCAATTCAAAATTTGAATCATTCTCTTATCTCAAAATAACCAACCGAAATTACCGACCGATCGAGCATTATGGATTATCCATGTATATTAAAATCCAACTACATAAAGTATAACTGCTTTGAGACACAGGTATCTTCTTCTTTGCCAATGCAAACCATATGGCAATCAATGCAAGTCAATTTGTAGACAAAGGATTTGTTATCTTTACGAGTTTTTTTCTCTATTATTACCTGAAATTCAAGCATTTTTCACTGTTTTCTTCCCCTCTTCGGTCTTCGAAAAATAAAGTTAAATGTTTGGTTCAGAGTATTTTATATTCACATTCACCATCATTGCAAACACTCCAATCACTTTATTCATTTCAACATAGGCGAGGAATTCATTGAGAGTTGGATAGGCATAAAAATAATTCCCTTTCATATGCTTTATTTCCAAGCACTGTTCTATCTACTATCCTCAAAACATTTTTCATCGTAAAGCCCTGTTTTATGACATTAATGGAGTTTGGTTCATGTTTTTAGAAGGAAAATGACCTGGATCATAGCCAGGCATAGGGACATAAAGAGTATGTACTTGTTGCTGTTGAGGGTTTCCATCTGCTGGACTCATTTCATTCCGACTCCATGAGCAATTTTGTCGATAGCATTGCATAGATCCAAATAATGTTTCTCATGATCGAAATTCAATTCAGTTCCACATGATTGATTCAGCTTATATCAGCAGACTTATTCGAAATAAAGATGTAACTTAATTGAGACTGTGATTTGGTGAAACACTTATTTTCGTTTCGTGGGTATTTTTAAAAATACAATTCAATGGGATAAACTAATAAGCTATTGAAAAATTCGAGAGAAGCACTTCAGTTTTTTTGAGAGTTTTCTGCGAGGTTCTCTGTTTTATTTGCTCATTGAGACATGCAGTTAATCCTGAAAATTTCAAGTCAAAGTTATTGTTAATGAAAGCTAGATATGTACCTCTTACACAACAGTAGCACATTCTGATTCTTACCCCGATGAATGCTGGCCTTTAAAGGGTTGGGAAATATTCAGTTTTAATATTATATCCGATGTTTCTAACATATTAATCAGAATCACACTTTCGTAATAAAGTGAATGACAAAGCGCGCAGAAATGTATTATCCTTTAATAAGGATACATATAAAATTGTAGAGAGCACATTGAACTTAGGTTGATTAGTTACTTTTTTATACATATTTACTTCCCACTCCTTGAATTGTTATTGCTTACACGATTTATGAATCATCCGAAATGTTCTCGATGGTACAAAACCTGACAAAAATATTCAGGAATTATTCCCGAAGGGCAGGAGGGAAGACATTCGATAATTTGGCAACCGCGAGGGTTATAAAGAGGACTATTTTCTGAAAAAATATTCAATAAATTTTAATTTTTCGAATACTTACTGTAATTTGAATACAATTTTTTTGCCATTCATTCCGACTGTTTTCGATGGTTTAAAACATCATAAAAATCATTCCCTAAAACACACGTGCAAATACATACATACATGCATATTTTTACGCTGTATTGATATTCAAAAATATTGTTTCGTTTCTAAGTGATTTCCATCTAAATTCGGTTTGTTTCAATGTTTTTTCCTCAGATAAATAAGTTTGACTGATGAAAATAAGAAAAATATCTGATAATGTTTGAAGAACGAGTTGTATTTGGAAAGATAATTTTTTTCAACATTTGAATATTCAATATTTTTGGGTGATGGCACTGAATCGGTTTGATTCCATTTTTCAATAAAGCTCGAAGCATTTTGAGCTATCAATAATGACAAGTTCGAAGTAAATTTTTTTCAATTTGAACAATGTTTTTCAATGTAAACAAGGTATTATCACTGTTGAAGCAGTGTTATCAAATGTAATACCACGAGTGCTTCAAATATTATCGATAATTTTTTATTTTCCACGAAAACTTGTTTATTTATTTATTCGGAAAAACATGAGAATATACCGATTGATAAAATCACGAGTCCCTCAGGACTTGTGGTTTCATCTATTATTCGGTTTGTTCTAATGTTTTTGCCAAATAAATAAATAAACAAGTTTTCGTGGAAAATAAGAAATTATCGATAATATTTGAAGCACTCGTGGTATTACCTTTGATAACACTGCTTCTCCATCGATAGTACCTTGTTTTATTATTTTTTACAACAAATTGAATGTTCAATATTTTATTGGGTGATGACACTCAATTGCTTTTTGTTTACTTCTCAATAAGGTACTTCAAACTGTCAATAATGACGAATTCAAAGTAAAATATTGACGTTTCAAAGTGAACAAAGTATTATCGATGAGGATGTAGTATTATCAGTATAATCCCGAATGATTGGCTGGAATAATGCATTGCTATTCGTTCAAATCACCAAAATGTCAGATTTTGATATTTGAAAGGAATCATTAAAGGCAATACTAATACCACGAGTGCTTCAAATATTATCGAATATTTCCCTCCTGTCAAAAATTCTATGTATATGGAGAACAATTATCGAAAATTACAGCGATAATTGCATTGTAGGAAGCGAAACAGCCCTGCGATAATTGCACTGTTCATAGATGCATAGTTTCTATGCATCTTACACAGTTCGAATCTATGGCAATTCCATTCTACATCAGTTTGACAAGTGATTTAACAGTTTATTCGGGAAATATTCCCCCGAATTACACTTGTGCATCAAAATGACCGGATAATTTCGCATTCCAGCGTGTTTTCCTTGAAAAACTGCATTCGGTCATTTTCATTTTTGGAGAAAGAGCATTCCACCTTCGGCGTCGGGCTTTTTCTTCAACACTCATGCAGTTTTCAGGACAACACGCTGTCATGCAAAATTATCGGTAATTTTGATGCACTTGTGCAATTACTTACGATAATTTTTTTTCGACGAAATTTTGTTTTATTTGGCAAAAACATGAAAACAAACCGATTGATGAAGTCACGAGTCCTTTAGGAGAAGTGATTTAATCTATATTCGGTTTGTTTGAATGTTTTTGCCTCAAATAAATCAGTTTGAGTGATGAAAATAAAAAATTATCTGATGAAATTTGGAGAACGAGTTGTATTTGGGAAGATTATTTTTTTCAACAATTTGAATGTTCAATATTCCTTTGGGTGATGGCACTGAGTTAGTTTGTGTTCATTTTTCAATAATGCACATTAAGCTGTCAATAATGAAGAATTCTGGGTAAAATTTTGACGTTTCAATGTGAACAAGGTATCGATGAAGAAGTAGTGTTATCAGTATAATCCCGAATGATTGGCTGGAGTAATGCAATGCTATTTGTTGAAACCATCAAAATTTCAGATTCTGACATGTGGAAAATAATCAGTATAATCCAAAATGTCAGATTTTGACATGTGGAAATAATAATCAGTTATAATATAACCAGAACATAGACAATATTCGATTATACTCCGATTCACGAGTACACGAGTAGTGAATCGAAGTAGTTCGCGAAACATCACGAGAGCGCAGCTCGAGTGACCCCTTGACCAACCCACAAGGAGCGCGCTTGCAATACGCTGTAACTATGGCAAATTTACGGATCCTATTGGTTCATCAAAATATGAGTTATATAATCCAATAATTTCTCTCCTGTATAGAGTATATTTTGATCATTTTTTCTTCAATCTTTGGAGACCTCGGAACCTTCGAACTGAAATTAGGGAACTTGTCCTGAACTGGTTGGTTTTTACTACAAGTTTTTCTTTAATCAATCATGTCGAGCTTTTGTATGCTATTCAAACTGTTTCTAGATACACACATTCCAAAAACTGAATTGTGAAAATTTCATCAGTGATATAATGTCATAGCGAAAAAAACTATTTGTAGGAATCTGGGAACACTCATGGAACCAGTAAGAATTATCGATTCGTCCAGGTCGATTCAAATTCCGAATCGGAAATGACCGAATCAATTCAACAGATGGACCGTCTAACTTGAACCCCAAGATCCTTCCTACAATTTACATCGAATTGCCACTTCCGTATTCCAACCACCCTCCACGTATAGAATGATAGTCGAGACGACCGAAAGAATGCAACGGGGTAGTAGAGTGGCTTGTCGATCCCACCTGATAGTCCAAGTGGAAGAAACAGAACAACAAACACAATAACGTTCGGCTTGAGCACCGATTTATATTCACGAGTACTTCTCCTCCATTTTTGCCGCTGCTGAATTTAATTTCGACAGAAAAAGCTTCATTTCTTTGGAGTTCGCGAAGAGCTAACCCCTCCCAGTTCTGAATCTAGTTAAGTTATTTCCCTTTTGTGATTTTAGTTGGGGGAGCGATATCTGCGCCAAAATTGCAGTAATATTTGTGGATTGTTTTGGTTCGTTATGTTTTTCGTATTCTTTATTCTCTTTGGTAATCTAAACACTCTATGCTCTACAAAAAGTTCAGTTTATATTAAAAAGAATGGGCGAACTTTAATGAACAAAAGAGACGTTGGGATGATGGGAATTTTCAGGAATTCGAATCTTGGTTGATCCTTATGACACAAATTATATTTGATGAAAATGAATTTATTTCGTATACAAATTTGTATTGTTTCTTCGCAGAAAATTTCTTTATTGGTTTTTTTTGGGAGTTTAAAGTTCTCTTAATATCAATGTAATTTATAATTAATGGTTTGGTGTTCTTTTACTCAGCTGGTGATAATCTTCATTTTTTTGAACAGTTCTGTTCCAAACCCTACTCCTTAATTCTCATCAAAGAACATACATACAGTGCTTATGATCATTTTATTCTAGTATTCCTAAGACTATGAGAGTTGATGTTTTTAAAAAATTCTGATAGATCGGTTCTCTTCAAAATCGCTCCAGAACACCACAATCCGCTATCGACTATCACAGACTTCTTCTGAGCACTATGGAGCTCTGAAAATTTTAAAGACCACCAAGTAACAAATATCTTAGGAAATTAGCCGCAACATGAAAGCATCGAAGTATGGCGACATTGGAATAATTCTGGATTTGTTTTGTGTCAATCTGTATGTAGTTAGATGGCAGAATATCAATATTAAGACCTTCACTATGAGAATGGATTGAAAAATACTTGATTCGGCAGAACCGAATGACGAGTTTCAAAGGGCTGTTAAAAAAAAAGAGAAAAATGCTTTGATTCATTCGAAGTAGTAGGAAATATAGTAGTCGATTTTGGAAGTTTTCGACCACTTTTCGGCATATCTCAAGCGGTATGGCCCGGATTTCTTCGTTACTTTCGACTTGAGTTCTGGCAGAATGTTTGGACGATGTTTGAAGACCTTATCTTTAAGGTGGCCCCAAAGAAAGAAGTCACAGTTGCTCAAATCTGGTGAGCGCGCTGACCAACCCACGCCTCCCCTCAGTGAGACCAGTAACCTTGGCGATATCTGCCTCAAAACAGCTTATGAAGTTGGAGATGTGTGGGCTGTAGCGCCATCCAGCTGGAATCAGATATTACCCAGAACGTGTTCTTCAGCAAATTCTTCCAATTCAGGCCGTAGGAAGGTTTTCAACATCGACACATAACGCTGAGAAGTTACTGTGACGTGACATTTTCCTCCTTGAGAAAATATGGGCCTATCATTCCGAATTGAGACACAGCACACCAAACTGTGACTTTAGGTAAACGGAGTGGTCTTTCATGGAGTTTAATTGGATAACATGCAGCCTAGTACCGGAAATTTTACTAATTCTTTGTCCAGAAAGGGAAAATGTGCCTCATGACTAATTCAAAAAGTTGTTCTTGGGGAGATGCGTTAAATCATCAAACACAACGGTTTTGGCGGTTCACATAATCAGCAGCACTCAACTCTTCAACAAGCATGATTTTATACGAGTAGAATAATAAAAATGTATGCAGAATTCTCCTCAAAGATCGGTCTGACATTCCAAAGCTATCGCATGCCACCGTGCAGAGCGTCTTAGTGAATGCTCGACTGCTACTCGAACAATCTGCACATTTTCCGGTGTTCTTACCGTTCTCGGTTGTCCATGTCCTCGCCTTCGTCGTGTTCTTCCAGTTTCCTCGAACTGACGAGCCCAAGTTTCGATTGTGTCTGCGGAGGGGACTGAAACAGGAATGCCAAAATGGCGCCGAAATGCCCGCTGGTTCGCGATCATTTAACGATTATTTTCGGTAAACGTGCGAACAGCAAAACCTTGATGCTCTCCGGTCCAGATCATGGTGCTGACTAAAAACTACTGACTCTAAGGAACACAAAGACCCCTTCCGCACCTACCTGCTCACACCACATCCCGAGCAATGACTTGTTAAAACTCGTCAATCGGCTCTGCCGCACCCTGTATTGAAAGCAATATAAAAACACAAAATATTTTTAAGTAGTTGGTTCCTTTCAATTGCATCATTTTTTAGACCATTATTGATGAAAAGATAAATTTATTACCTGTCAAATAGAATAATTTTAATAGAATTATAATAAAATAAATTTTTCTCTACATATAAATTGATGGTTGATGAATTCTCAAGCAATTGACATTAAAAGTTATTCTATGAGTTTTTATGCTATCATTGCTTTGAGTATTCTCAATGAATAAAACAACAATAAAACGATCGAGTATGATACATGTTTGATTTTCAGTACATTTTTATTCAGATTGAGTCAACTCTTTGAGGAAAATTTATAGTTTTTACTCTATCCAACTTCATTAATGTTATTTTATCTTTATTGGTCATAACAGATCACGCATAAAATCTTCTACTCTGTTGTAAAGATTTACTCGTTTCAAGGCTCTTCTCAAGGATGTTGTTATCTAGAAGATTGAATAATTGGTGACAATGAACAACCGATACAAAATCATGAAAACATCAATCAATAGTAAAGTTACTATTTCTTTCCACTAGAGTGTCCACTTCAAGGCTGGTTCTATATAGCAAAGAGTTTTCAGAATTACCTTTGCATCACCAGTTCTGTCAATTCGGAAAGTGCATGTATAATTGTCATTAGAACTTTCAATGAAGTATAACGGCTTAATTACAAACAATAGGAATTTTGGGGAATAAATCTCAACGCAATGTTTTATTAGCAAACTTTCGTCAATCGATAATAATATGAATAATGAATAACTTTTTATATATCCTACAAATTTTTTTCGGTAGATACATTCACGGAAAGTACATTCAAGAAATATTGTCATATTTTAAATAAAAAATATCGGCATAGGTTCTTTTATCCCTGAATAAGCAACCGTAAATTTATTCATTCTGAACCGAACTTCCCTAGAGAAAACAAAAATAAAAGAAGCCTAACAGGAGTTGAATCCAAATCAGCAAATATTTAAGGAATAAAAGGAAACACTCTATCAATTTTATGAACGATCTTTCTTCTTTCACAATCTAGACGCGAAACAATTTATTCCAGTGAATTCCTATAGCTTCTGCATTTCACCCCGAACTCTTGCCAGAAACCTTCAACTTTCATTCAAACAGCTGTGCCTGATGGTATCCAGACAGAATTGGAGAGAAATGAGATATTTTGTCACCACATCTGAATTGAATAAAAGTTGCTGTTGCGCAAAATTGGAATTTCATGAGCTTCTGTTACATGATGTATAAGAGGATGCCATATGTATGAGCGCCAGATGAAATATCGATATCATTCTTCACAGGTGAAATTCGATAGGAAATGCCATTCAGGAAAATTATATAGCAAAAATGCAGACAGAGTCTTCGGTTGGATATATGGTTCATTATTTTCAGTAATGATCCCTTATCGTGGTTCGGAAAAAAATTTAATATCTGCTCAGCTTAAATCAATTCTAGCTGAATATTTGTGCTTGGGAAACATGAATATCGAGTAACAAATGATCCACACTGCATTGTACCTCAGCTTAAGTTTCAACATGTTGATACGGAAATATCAAATCGAGATTCGAATACTCTTACTCTATATCAACTTTGCATAAAAATATATTTATTTTCCATGTGTGATTTCATTTATGAAATAAATGAATTGTGAAAATCTACAATATAAGTAATCAGAATAATATGTTGACCAAGTCTTCTTCTACATATATCTAATTTCTGAAAATTATTTGAAATATTACCGTTTTAAACTATGTCTGGCCTCGAAATTAAAAAATTTCAGTCTTCTTGACGGAATGATATAACGCTCTGTTCGTGTGTCTAGCGTTAAATAGAAAGGGTATTTTACGTACCTTATAATTTCGCATTCATTTCCTCCACAAATCAGTAATTACCAGCTCATCAGCTGTAACAAGGCTTCAGAGGGCTGACATTCTGTTGTAAGGTAATATCTCACCAGCAGTAGACATTCGAGGCTCTGTAATGGTACAGAAGATATATTACTGCTTTAAAAAAGTTGAGGAAATGCAGAGATTTTGAGAATGTTTCGAAAGTTTCGAAATTTTTCCGGCAATTTTTTGAAATATGATGATAGAAATGTCTACTTACTTACCTGAATCATTTTTTTGCCAATTCCTTCATGAGTTTCGAAGTTTCGGTTGAAAATTCATTTTTAGTATTTAGTAGGTACCGAACAAGTTGACTCAAACAATTGAAAGAATAAAGTTCAGTGAAGAGTAAGGCATCCTCGAACATCAACCACAGTTTGACAACGCCTTTACATAATTTCAATCAGATTGTTGAAGTAGCCTTGATAAACTTCTCTCCAGAGTTGCAATAAAAGCCGTCTGAGTTCTTGAAGCGTATGAGGAGGTGGTTGGTGAGAATCTAGAGCTCTTTATTACTGATCACGTGCGTATTCAATTGGTTGAGGTCTGGTGACCGAGGGGACAAGGCAAAATTCGAAATACTAAGCATTTTCCGAGCTTCATCGACAATTTTCGCAAGATGGGGTTGCGCATTATCGTCCAAAAATAATAAATTTGGCCAATAGCCGCATAAAATAATAAAATATTGTCAATTACTTGCTATACATATGTATATTTAAGTATTCACGGTAGCATCAAGCACCAACAATTCTGTAAGTTCATTCAAACAAATGCCTCCCCAACAGGGGCTGATCCAGAGGGGGAGGGGCATAGAAAGTCACGGCTCATATTGGTTAGCAAAATAGCGGAATTTTTTGTTGGTACCTACCGGGTCAAGTGTTTTTTTTTATAGAAAAATGGATTTTAGTGAATCATATCATATTCAGTTTCCAAAATTTTTGTAGGACAAAAACAAGAAAAAATTTTACTATTCCATAAATATATTCCGTAAATTTATTTCATAAGAAAACCCAGGCGCAAGAAAGTATAAGGTGTAGTAAAAAGAAAACCATTATCATTGCATAAAGAACAAGACTTCAATTACCAAAGTCAACACAGTTGTGCTTTAGGTGAACAATCCTTGGTAGATAATTCCCTGCCAATCTCACTAAACACACAACAAAACCTTCCTGGTCGTTTCCGAAGACTCACCGCGTTTCGACCACTACCGTTTTTGCTTGACGTTGTCATAAATGATCCACTTTTCATCCCCAGGTACCGAGCGTTTTAGAAATAGTTTTGTTGCGATTCTCCAGTGATTCGCGGTGGAAATTCGGTCTATGCGGTTTTTTGGTTAGCTCATGTGATATCCATGTGATGCATTCTAGCACCTTCTTGAGATCAGCCTTATGCAAATAGTGTTTCAAACGGTTTATTGTGGACTCTTAAGCTCTTGAGCAATCGAAACAGGACTCGACAATATCCATGCTTTTATCGATATTTTCGACAATTGTCCAGTGGCCTTTCAGTGCGTGGTGCATCTTTGACATCGAAATTACCGGAACGGAATCGACGAAACCAAAACTGCACGTGATTGGCTATTACAGTATGAGGGCCAAAACACTATTAACATTTTCAGCCGCCTGACCAGTATTTTTGACTTTATCTAAGAAAAACTATAAATTATGGGGTTTTTTTTTTGCTAGTGTCCATCATTGTGGCGCGCTCAAACTTAACTGAGTCCACTCATCACAAAACTGTCAGTTTGCCATATAGTGCAACCCGATCGGACTTGTACAATGCAAAATACAGATAACTAAATTCATCTATTGGACAAATTCCTTTTTACTACACCTATTAAATCAAGACATATGATCAAATATTAAAAAATTAATAACAAATTCTAGTCTCGTATTTTTTGGACTATCATATCTTTCAACATTAAGACTGCTGCAAATGGTTCTATGTATATGCATTAATGCCAATACATTCAACCTGTCTTCAACCATTCTAGTTCATATCCAATCTTTCACCCTTGTGAGTGCCCACGCATATTTTTCGATTTTTCAGGATACATTTTTATATTTATAAGGTCCGCGAGGGAGGGGGGGCATGGCCCCCCCCTGTATCCGCCCCTGCTCTCCAAACAGTATTTGTACCACATCAGAGGATGGGTCCATACCTGAACACTTCGACTATCTGAAAACCGTCCATATCCCAACTCATCTGTGAACAATACAAACCTTCATTCATCGTTCAAATTCACGTTCTCATTGGCCCATTCCAATTGCAGTCAAAAATAATTTTGAGTTAATGGAATCCATCCCAAATATCGGCGAGAATAGATATTAATGCCTCAAAGTCTTCGACGAACTGTTTCAATCGGAACTAAAACACCAGAAGCGTCCATAGCCGCTTTTGCATGATTCGACAAGTACTCAAAGACTCTACGTGTAAACACAGTCAGAAACCGAACTTGTGCATGAGTGATAGATCTTGGGCATCCACTTCTTTCGTCTTTCGGTCACGTTTTCAGTTTCTCGATATCGATTGGGAAACTACACTTCCCTAACAGCAACATCTCTCTGATTACGTTCCGCCTCTATCATACTAATACCCCTTTTGGCTTCATCTGCACTAAGTTTAAGTCTAGGAAATAATTGCAAAACAAATTTTCAGATTTTGGATCAAAGTTGATTGTAAGAATTTAAAACAAAAACTGATCCAAAAATGAGAAGACAATAACATGCCTGAAACTGAAAGATTCATCAAATGAGGAACAAAAAAACCATTCAGATATAAGAAAGTCAATATTTTATTTCTCATTAATGAATATTTGGTGGCCAAGAATAGGCCACTTTTGAAAAGATCACAAAATTTTTGAACATCTACAACTTTTGTGTACTAGTATATTAGAATATTTCATTTGAATCAATCGTGACGTTGTTCTACTCTCTGAAGCTTCATTTAACGTAGTAATATTTATTATCTTGTGACCGCATCTTGCTTGAAATTTTCATTTTGTAATTCTATCGAGCTGTTGATATCCACAATGAGCAGATATACTCGTGCAGAATTTTGATTTTGGAAGAAATTGCTGAATTCCCAGAAATATTTAATGTAGGATGATTCTTTGTCATTGTCACAATTTTGAACTACCTGAAACATTGGAATGTAAGTCATATGAAACAATTTAAATGGTCGAATAGTAGGTTCCTATTTGAGATTTAAGGACTATTATCATTATTTATTTCTGTACTGCGTTACTCAAAGCTTGTATATTTTTCGTTTTAATGTTAAGTAAACAGGTACCCATATATTATAAGCATACTAATCGAGTTAGTTAAACAGCGATAATCCTTTTACATGTTTTGATATCACTTCCCATCTCTTGATTGATCCAGTGTATAAGACAAATAGTCTTTGAAGAAGATAGATAGATTAGTTATAATTGTTAAACGTGACTTACATCAGGAGTGCAGTCCCTAATGATGGAGAAGTGTTTTGTTGACTTTGCCATAGTCACAATGTTATTTTGAACTTCACTTCCAAGAGTTTCAAGGAATTAAAAAAATTCGTTTTGAATGCGATTGCTGAAATAGTGGGCATTAGTCTTTGTTCGCAACACGGCGGATATGTTTCATCATCACAGTTACAAATTCTCCTTAAGACTAAACCTAGGATGTTGCCTTTATTAGGGGTAAATAAAGTTTCACATCCTGAGGTCCCTCTAAACGGCAAATTATTGCCTGCCAAAAAGAACACTATGGATATCAATCGATAGTGTATCTCTTTCACCTCACCACCTCTAGTATTCCACCACATGGCGATCCTGCCAGGATGCTAAAATTGAATAATAACTGTTTTATTCCCGTGATAATTTTTTTTAGTTTTCTATGTTTACATTTATAATTATTATTATTGAACTGCCTATTACTGAAATATTGTTTGATTGATTTTTTGTTAATAAAATCGAATTGAAATCGAATAAACCTATAGCTGGGAGGTTCATTACATTTGTTTAGAAAAAAAAACAGTGACTAGTCAGTGAATTCCTTTCACCTTATCACTCATGGTATTTCACCATATTTTTTTCATCGGCAATTCCAATTTATGGCACAAATTTCATTCAAAAGTTGGTTATTCATATAACTCTATCACTAGTCAAGCGTTTATTTGATGTCATAAAGACTCATGGATCCAATGATTCGAATTGTAGATGAAATTATTCATTGTATATAAAATTATTCAACACTTCACTCAATACCTACGTCCCGAGCCTAATTATAAAAATCACATTTTTCTTTGAAAATTCTATTTCTTTCCTGAAGTGTAAGACATTTACTCTACTTTTCAATAACTTTTCTGTAGAAAGATTCATTTTTAATTTCATTCGAGCCAAATTTCTTTCCCTGGAGTATTATTTTGAGTTTTAAAAAAGACAGTAATCACTTGGTGTCAGATCTATAGAAGAAGCTGGGTGGTTAAGCAGATGGAAGCAAAATTTGTTCAATCTGACCATGATTTTCATCGATTTATTACAAGGAAGCTTGTCAATACACGAAATTCCTTGTATCCATTTTCAAACAACAATAAATAAAGCTTCACTTAAGCGTCAACATCTCGATCCAGACTTGGTGCTGAGTAGGAAAAAATAGAACGGCAGTGGCTGTGCCATCTGTGCGCCTGGTCTGGAAAATAAAAAGTAACGCCTTATATTACTCTTCAGTTAATGGAAAAGTTAAGGGATTGTGTTCCAAGCAACTTTTTCAGAAGAAAGTTAATATAAGAGAAATGGGATGATTCATTTTTCATGAAAAATAAGACTATGAGTATTTGAGATCTTACAGCTCCAATGATTCCAATCGAAGAACGAAACTTCTTCAACGAAATCAAACTTTGTTGAGTTCAATGTTCAAAGTATCTATGTATATTGTATAGACATAATCTTATTTGCATATTATTACTATCATTTTCAAACTCACAATAGATTTTCTATTTTGAACTGAGGCATATTTCCATTCGACAAGTTGATGTAATTTCAGCTTTCAGTTACTTATTCTATTGATAAAGAATCATTCTTTTCACAGACGAGCTTGTTCATACACGACCATCATGTTCAATCAAAGAAAAATATTAAATCTTGCTTGTGCATGACGATAATCAGAAGTTATCAGTTAGATAAATTGGTTGATGTCTGAAATTAATTTTAATAGAATCATATTTGATGGCAAACAGGAGGTACTTTTTCCGCAATTAAAAATTTGTCTATAAGCCATCAAATATTATGCTATTATAAGGTATGAATGTCTAAGAGGTTTGAAAGTTTGTGGTGAATCAGTTGATTGAAGCTATGAGGTAGCAAACGAGAATTTATAGATTGCATTATGATTCGATATAAGTAAAACCTATTCTTGATCAAATTGGTGTGTGTATTTACCCTGCATTCGAAAGTTCATTCGTCCAGTAACCTTGGCAGGGTCATGGATTAGGATAAATTTTTCGTGAAAACTCTTGCGAAATAGATTCTGCATTCGAAGGAGAGAACGGAACTGCGAACAAAAGCTTGTTACTTCATGTCACTGTTTTTACCGTATTTCCAAAAACAAAAAAAAATTGAGAACATTCATACCACGTATCGAGAAGGTATTCCTTTATTAAACTACTTTTATGAAGTTCGACATCTTCTATCAGGCAGTATATAAATCAAAAGCTCACAAATCCCGTATATTACATTTCCGAGAAACGCACAGATGGGGGAACAACGCAACGTCTGAGGGAGAGCTTCGAAATCTAACTTTTCGTCTTGGATTCCGTAGGGTTTGATTTAATATCGCAACGAGAGATTTCTATAGGATCTTCTTGATAGATTACTCAATTTATTGGGACTGGTGTCGGCCTATATTGGGTAACCAACCAGAAGATCGAAATTGACAATATCACATTCCACAGCAAGGATTGAATTAGGATCTCATCCACGGTAGCTATGACTTGTAGTTCAGCTCAGGATTCTTATCTATTTCTTGCCTTAATTGAATTTGGCGGCGTAGGTGATGAATTTTAGTGAAAACGTTATTTATTAAAAAGTTATTTCAATGAGTAATGGTAAGTTTCACGAAGTATTTACTGTAGTCAAGTTCATCATTTCTGTTTTCAATTCGAGTTGATATGCTTGTTTTTATCCAACAGAAAATAGAGCGACTCTGCTCGATTAAACAGAAAGTAGGCTGTTGAAAATCCATAAAAAAATAAATTTTCAATTATATCCTGTTAGTTTATAGGCATCTGTGAGTTTATAGGCAATTCCTAAACTTTAATCTATGTTTAATAATAATAATAATAATAATAATAATATCTCGCAGATAGTTCTCAAAATGGAAATAATTTTTGGAAAATAGTTTTTCATTGAGGTAATGAATTTTATCCCAATTACATATTCAGCAGGGCCCCCGCAACCGCGCGTGCAACGCGTGCACCGCACGCGGGCGCCACTCGAAAGGGGTGCCAAAACCACTTATAGATCGAATGAAGAACCGAAAGAACTAAGGTTTTTGAAAAAGATTCTTTCAAATTTTTTGAACAATTTTTTTTCCAACTTCTTTCTTGCAATTTATGCAAGTTTCCGAACGTCGCAATCAGTATGAAATATCCTTTAGCTAGAGGAATTACTGAAATTCACTTTCGACACCATCTGTAGGTAAAATACTACAAGTTACGGAGAATTTCTGAAACTACCAAAATCTGCTTGCTGCGCTATAACAGCGAGAGGCGGCGTAATCCAAATAATAGATATTTTATTTCGCCAAGTTTAAGAGTCATTAATTTAAATACCTTAATACCTAATTAAAAATTGAAAAAAATTGTATTTTGTGTATAATTGTGTTTTGTTTAACCGTTTTTTGTTGTGATCGAATTAAATTTTATGAAATGGTAAGTACCTTTCCAAGATTTTTCAAAAATACTTTTTGAATATGATAATGGGAACTTTCTCAAAACTGTCTGAGATGATTTCGTCTTTTGATCCTGTGATCAGAGAGCACATTAGTCGAGTGCAAAACTCACAAACAAATTCTTTAAGAATGACCCATTATTTAGGCTACCAGATACAAAAAGAAATAAAATTTAGATATTAAAATCATGAGAAGTCAGAAGTCTGATAATGGGGCAAATATGCGCGAATATATAATAATAATAATAATAAAACAAACATATTGGTTTACAAAAACGCATACCCGATGCTAATCCTAGGGCATTTTTTGCGCCATGTGCTGCACAAAGCTTAAATTTAACTGAAAATGATGCTGCTAAGGTTTCAAATGAAACATTGGACTTTTTTAATATTGTACAAGAATTTCATATATTTTTCTCTTCATCCACAAAAAGATTGGAATGTTTTAAAAAAGCATGATCCTCAGTTACATCTAAAAAGTGATACTAAATGGTCAAGTAGAATTTATGTTAAAGTTTCATTTTATTCAAATATGTGATAGCCTTTTAGAAATAGCAGAAAATGATCCTTTCAACATAGAAACTAGACATAAAGCAAGTTCTCTTTTATTAAATATTCAATCTTTTGAATTGATTTGATATTCAATCTTTTAAATTTATTTGCTTTATTTCAGATTAATATTTCAAGCAAAATGATGCAAAGTGTAGCAATTGACATTAAAGTGTGTCGAAACTATTTGAAGAAGTTGATAATTTCAAAAATTATAGAGATGATAATGTTTTCGAGGAAAAACTTGCTGAAGCTGGAAAACTAGTGGCTGCTCGTGAGAAAGAGCAATGTTTATGCCTTTATGAATAATTTATAGAAGAATAAATCTTAAGTTTTGAAACATCTATAGTTTCATAACAAAATTGAAACATAATGCGCTTTTAGTCGAATGCTAAAATGAAATAATGAAAAATTTAAAAAATGTATTATGTACAAACTGACAGTATAAGGTTCTTAAGGCAATGACAGTTGTTGATAGATTTTTAACCATTCTACACTAAATTTTCAACAAAACCTTAAAAAAAATTTGCCGTTTACCCAGCAGCGCTTTTCTCCACCTCCCCCTTTAAGCCCCGGTGCACACATACGACTTTTGCAGTCATGACACCGTTGCTGTGTCGTACTTGCGGCCTGTGGTACAAAGAATCAAATGGGAGCATGCACACTACCCGCCGTGCAGTTGCGACGTCGTAACTGCCAGCCTACGGTCGTTTTTTGGTAGCATGTCCCTCTAGGCCGCAACTGTGCCGCAGTCGTACATGCGATCTCTCAGTACTCTTTTCTGTATTGGCCTGTGCACACATACGACTTTTGTCGTGAGTTCGCACAATGGCAGAGAGGGAATTGGATATCGATTTCTTCATTGAAGAAACTAAAATGAGATGATGTCATCAGAAAAATTTATTGGGTAGTAGTATGTTTTCATCAATTCTTCGAACAACAGGATTTTCAACAATTCATTTCTATTTCTCATGATCGGTGAGTCCGCTGGTAGCCTATATATTTTCTTCCGAACGATTTTATCATTGTCTATAGATATTGCGAAAGTAATAAAGTGTCTTATTCAAACTCTTATTGATAAAAATTTAAATTCAATTTTTGAAATAGCTAGAGATTTCAAGATCATATGAGTGAAAGTTTCGTAGAAATCATGAAAAAATGAAAAAGTTTTAAATTTTTATGATCCAACAAATACTATAATCAAATAAGTCGAGAAAGTATTACATTCACGATGCTGAATGGGAAACTAGTGCGCATTGAATTGATCTGGCTCCGCAACCACGCCGGTGTAGTATGTAGTGTGCATTGAATAGGTACGACACCGCAACGGGTGTCGTAACTGCAAAAGTCGGATGTGTGCACCGGGCCTAAGGGGCGCCAAAATATGTACGGCACGCGGGCGTTGATGACCCTTGCAGGGGCCCTGATATTCAGTTTCTTCATAACGACCATTAAATTCTATAAAAATACAAGAAATTCGAATCAAGAATTGAAATTAATTATTCGTTGGTATTGTTGAGAATCTATGAATCAATGAAATATTCAATTGCGAATAATTAATTACAGTTCATGACATGTCAAATATAGTTATCGAAACATTATATCTTCCACAGTAAGTTAGAACTTGCGGTTTTTCCTTAGTGCATGATTTTCCTCGATAACTGTTCAAGTTATAATTTCACTTAAAGGGTTTTCTTAAAAACACCCACCTCTTTTCATTCTTAGAATTGGTTAAAAAAATAAAAATATAGGTTGTTATTTCAAATCTTGAGTTTTGATGGATTTGAGTTTTCAAGATCATCTCATAAACACCCTGATAATTTTTGGTCCTTTGGACCTTTTACGTATTAGCAGATTCAAAACTGAAAAAGGTTTTATCGAAAAAAACTTTTTCTGCAGAAATATTCCAAAATGGCAACCGTTTTTGCATAAGAATATCATTAACTTATGAACCGTTGGGTTGATACCTAGTTACAGGTGCATAAGTGTCGAAAAGATTGATTATTGAGTCATTGAAATACTGCAGTTTTCCATCAAGAGTAGTGAAATATGCTAATCAAGTATTTGACCGTCCCAGTCAAAGAGTTCATAAATATTTTGGTTGAATGGTCTGTGAATGATTTCTGTGACAGTCGCATTACACTTCTGAATGTTCATCTCTATTATGCGAGAAAATGATCAGCATCTACCACTCCCGACTTGAATATTTCTTCAATATATACATAAAATCAATCAAAGAGAGAGCCTGCAGTGAAAGATGAGTCGGTTGATAAGGATCAACAGTGTCATGCCAAAAGTGGAAAACGAAGACTTCAACGAGGTAGTGACTCTCGAGATCTTGTCGAACATATTGATGTTGAAGTCTCCTAAACATACGTTATCATGTCCTCGGCACATTCAGGCACATCCTCCACATTATCAATGAAAATCGTTGGATAGGCGTTGGATAAACATGCCCAACATAAAAATATAATCATGGCAGATAGTTTTACTCACACTTCTTCTATTCTACATGATTATTAGAGCCGGATACAACAACTTCAATACAGTATCGAATATAGCATACTATGCCATCACCTCGATTTATAAAAAAAATCATAACGTAACCAAATTTCTGTCACACCGACTATTTCATAACCTACAACGAAACCATGATCTTGAAGATAATAACAATTTCCCAGAATGTTTCTCGTATTGACATTTGTAATCAACGAACTCATAGGAAATTTTGGGAATTACGAATAAAGCCAAATTACAAGTGATATGAGATGAAGAGTAAAAGTTAAATCAAATGGCCTAAGCAAAGAGTACTAAAAAAATGAGACATGCTTCTATACAATCATTCGTGTGCAAAAAGGGTGAAAATGCAATGGATAAAACAGTATTACCTGAATGTGAAAAAAAAACGCTACACTGAGCATCCAGTACAGGGTGGGCCAAATTGGTTAGTTTTGAATGGGAAGTCCTTTTTCTATACTAGATAAAGGAAAACTGATGTCGGTGTCTGAAGGCCAATTTTCATGCGAAACTCATTGGCGGAAACCGCAACTTCATAGCTATCTGTTAACACCGTTACATAGGACAGGGTGTAACTTCTTTTTTGTTGAAAATTTTTCCTGTTTATGAAAACCGTCTCATAGCAACTTTTTACGTAGAATAAAACACCCCGTATATTTATACATATTTGGATAGACCTGAAAATACCATTCTTAAAATATAGCATGCTTGATTTATTTCTTAAATCATGAACCTGCGATTTTCGCCAATGATTTTCTCATGAAAATTGGCCCACAGTATCTAGAAAGAAATAGAACTTCCCATTCAGAAATGTCCAATTGGGTCCACCCTGTACAACTGAAAAAAAAATCATCTCAAATCCTTTCTAGCTCCACTTCTACTGATATTGGAGGTTAGCTATACCTTAGATGTATATAAATAGTGGAGTCCATACTCGTCCTTGAAAAATTTCAAGACGAAAATGAGAAAATTTTTTCAAGAAATTTTCTGATATTTCACATTAGTTCCGCATCGTGTCCTATGGCGCTTACATCAAATTCCGTCTCCTACGGAAGAAAAGATTATCGGAATTTCTCGAGTAGCCAGACTTATCTTGAACATAATCAGTACTAATCACAATTTTTAAGCATCAATTTCGATACCATAACGTCCTATTATGGCCGACGGAAAAAGGAAAAGCAAAACACTGGCCTACATTAGTCCTCATTCTCCAATCTGACGCCTTCAGATTAATCTAGATATCTACAGACGTATAGGAAGTTGGGCAGCCAGGGAACAAGCTCGGGAACAAGATTGTTCAATTAGTTTTGCGGTTCGATAAGGAAAACACAATTTTATGGTTTGAAATACACTTTATTATTCAGTCCAGTGATCATCCACTTGTTGGAACGAGATTCAAATTTATGAATTCCATTCCTGAAGGTTTCCAAATTACACTTCTACTGCTGTTATGTGTTCATAATTTGATGAAAGATGCTTTCCACCCATGAATTTTTTTAGGTTTGGAAACAGATGGAATTCTCTAGGGCTCCAATCTGGAGAAAATGGTAGAGGCTCTCACATTTCGTTTTTTAATTCGTGGATTTTAGTGATTGTCAAAAAATGCAATTGAGACACGGTGCATTTTCTTCTGCAAACCGGGTCTCTTTTAACAAATTTTTTACTATAGCTAATCGAGTAATCCACAAACATAATTCTTTTCGCATTCCAAAAAACTAACGTCTTCTTGACCGATTTCTGGACACGAACTCGTTTCTGAGCCGAAGAATCAGTCTAACGCTACACTTCAGCCTCTTGGTTTGATTCAGGATCATGGTGATGGACCCAAGTCTCTTCTATTAAGACTAATCGACAAAACCCCTCGAAAACGCTTTGTTCCTGAGAAAGTCGCATTTGAATGTGTTTTGTTCCATTGTTAGCAAATACGGCACCCATTGCTTTATTGGTTATAGAATAACTTGCTCGTATGGACAATTATGTCTTCCGTATAAAGGACGTCTTGGCGTCTTGCACGAATTGTATGAACCACAAATCAGTCGACTGCAGCTGAAAATAATGTTACAAATCCAAAAGCCGAATTCCTGAGAAAGAAAAATTCAAGAGGGATTACCACAACGTGGTTTTCCGCATATCAGTCAAACTTCGGTACCCATTTATTACCCCTTTGGCGCTCCTGCGATCACAAAACTTTGTACGATGTAAGAAGTTGTATATTCACCTTATCCTCTTTCTTCTTTTAAAGAAGATAAGTGGAAGGAGGCACTGTACGACGGCCGATTATTTTTTTCACAAAATTATAGAGTTACCTCATTTGTTATGATTTTTGGAAGGCTATTCTTTCATGGATTTCTTTGAAATATATCAGTGCTTTGTACAATATACATATCTATCATCATTTCTTTTGCGAAAAACGAAAAGTTACCATTTTTTTTCTCTTCATTCATAAATTGATAATATTTACACTCTACCATAAAGTATATTGTGTAATGAAATGATGTAAAAACCCCATAAAAATCGGTGATTTGTGAGAAAAAATATCTCAGATTTCGTTTTGAACTGTTGTATCCTTTAAAACCGAATTCTTTTTGAGAAATATCAATTATTAACAAAGGACTCGAGATGATAAATCTTTTCCATGAGATTCCTTATATTTCAATTATTTTCAAGGCTTGATATTGATGTCATTATTCCATGATTCCATTATTTCAATTTTTTTCAAGGCATGATATTGATGCCATTATTCCACTTTTATACAAGACATCTCCCGAAGTTACAATCAAGTTCTTCATTCTAGAAACTTCATCCCTTAAACTTTCCGTAGACTCCTTCAGTTCCTCGAGAATAAAAGCGAAGTGTTATTGCTTGAAGCAGTTCAAACAAATTCACATTCCAGAAAATAGCCTGGAGTACATCCCTCTTTTATAACCTACCGCGCATTTCCTCTTTTCTCTCATCGAATCATCTAATGCACCTCTTTCGGAATTCTAATTGTAACTTCTAAGTGATTTTTTGTATAGTTTGTGCGGTTGTACCAAGGTTTTTATGTTTTTTTATTGAGAAATTCATTGCAATACAATGAAGGTATTGAGCACAAAATCATCTCAAAAATTCCAAGTTTTCAGGTTCTTCGGTTCAAAATTTATTATGTATATAATACGGATAGACAGATTCGGATTCCTCTTGTTCAATATTCGAAAATTACAGGCGTAGCGATGAAATCTCAGAGAGATCGATTCGTAGACCAACGCTCGAAATGCCGGAACTGTCTGTTTGTGTACTGAATAGGTATAAAAAAATATTAAATTAAAAGTGATATTCAAGATACTCCCAATTTCAATAAGCATATTTCAATTGATGTATTGTAAACTATTATGAAAAATTTATATGTTTGCTGTTTTGGCTTCGATTCAATATCCATCTTATAGCAAAATCTATTAGGTAAATGGAACTGAATGAGAAAATGTCAAAGTTCATGAATTAGTAAAATTAAATTGATGTCTGATAGCATAAGCATAGAAATTGCATTTCTAAAGGCCTAACGCCCACAAAGGCTGAATGTGCATATTCTCAAAAGGGGTATAATTTTTAGTTTTTAATTTCTTGCTTATTTGTATGATTGGATATTCTTTCATGTTCACCCATAAATGAGCCTCATTCGGATGAATTACAGGATAATATTGAATGTGAAATTTATTTGATTAATACTGAACAATCAAGAATAAAATTGACACATGTATTGGGTGTCGCAAAATCGTTGTCTAATGAGGGGATTCCAGAATCCCTTTGAGGTAGAAATAATAAATGGCGTATTTTCGGGCTCAATTCATGAGAGAATGAATTTGGTAAAAACCTTAACCTCTTAAATTAAACTCTTCTCAAGCTACAGGGTGTTTCATTGGGAAACGGAAATACTTCACAGGTGCATAGGTGGCACCAAGGCGGTTCTGGAGATACCCCATTTATTGGTTCTTACTGTCTTCGCAGCCGAGATACGGGGTGTTTTATGAATTTTGCCCGTTTCTTTCTGAGGCCATATCAAACGAACCAGCCGGTATATTTTCTTCATATTTGGCAAATATGTTCCAAATTGAGAGCCTAAACGTATCATGCAATAACCGCCTTGAAGATCCAGGTCCGGGTTAACAAAAAATTATGAATCGTTTGAATCCTCGGAACAACAACCTGTACATTGGAATTTTGAAATACTGTTTTAATATTCGGAAACACGACTAGAAACTAAACTGAGACGAGTACTTGAAATTTTCGCGCAGACAGTTTTACTGCACAAATTTTCAACGTAAAAGTGAAATTTTTAAGAACTTGGACACCTGAAAGTGGTTCGAAGTGACTTTTAACAATGAATTATCAAAAATATTGAATCCAAAATTATTTCAACATTACTTTGTAATTCATTTTTACATTGGTTTTTCTTTTTGTAACTGTATTTGATTTTCATGTAAGTTATAATAGAAACGTGTGCGTTTTCTAATGAAATGCATACAAACTTCTATAACGAATAAAATTGCCGAATTGTTCCCTATTCGAATTTCTCTTGTTATACAGCATTCTTGAATATTCAAACCTCCGGTACAGCTTTCGCTTGATTGAGGATTATATGCATTACCATTGATGTTCAACATGATATATAAATTTCTCATTGAACTACAAAAATCATCAAAAAATTATTATATCATTATTGAACATCAATGGCAATGCATATCATCCTCAATCAAGCGAAGGCTGTACCGGAGGTTTAAATATTCAAAAATGCTGTATAACAAGAGAAATTCTTTCCAGTTATTCATTTGATTATCATAATTCATTATCGAATTTAACAACTCGATTTAGTTTCATTAAGCTTCCTGAAATTGTTACCAACCAACTGGTGATGCGTATCCAGAATAATTAAAAATAAAATTTTGAAGGTAGAATATGTATACATATTTAATTCTGGAGAGAAGGTGAAAATTCCACAACAACAATAAAAGTAGGTAGGAAGCGTATTATACCAGACTAAAAATGTGGAATGCCAAATTAGTGAAATGCAATATGTCAAAGACATATTGACCAAATGGATTTTACAATTTTTTTGGCGATGAAAATCAAAGTTTGTGATGACGTTTTAATTGATAATATAAATAATGAACGATCTGAAAATGACAACGAAAAATATAGAAGAGGGGAAAAAACCAAAGGGAATGGTATATACAATATACTTAAAGAGTTTTGTTTGTAATAGGAAAAGCACATTACTCCAGCCTTCGATATATTTTGAAGAAAGTATTTTTTCTTTATTCTCTCCGATAGTGCTTAGCGATTGAAATATCCAGAGGAAGTCACATGTATTGAACGAAAACACCCTTTTAGAACGAGAGGGGTTGTGGGTTGCTTAGTTGACACATATCAGGATACGATATCTAAATCGAGTTTATCTCTGGAGATTCTCCTTCCTCTGTAGGAACTTATACGAAGCTATCTTGAAAACTGAGGAGCATCGATCTTGTTTTACTTTGCCTGATTTTCTGCTCTATAATTCAGCAAAAAATATCCTTGCTTTGGAAAATCTATTATATTGGTATAAATAATCACCTTCGGTGGAAACAAAAAGTTTTGTCATAAAATGATTGGAGTATACCTAGAATCTTTCAACGAATTCATTATGATAACTATAGAAAATAGTTGTATGGAACTTTGGAGGTTTCATGAAAATTTGACAGTTGTGAATATTTTTCTCGGTTTTTGTTATGTCTTGAAGACGTATAGGTAAATGTTTCAACTACAAGGAATTTTATTTGATTATTATTTCTTGTTACGGAAGTGAACGTAAAAAAAATTACATTGAGAACTGTTATGGTATAGATTCAAATTCTTATGTTATATTTATAATGTTTGTAGGCAAGTGTTCACCACTCCTCATTTTCATATAGTTCTCATAATTGAATGAACCAACTATTCTTTGAATGCGAATAACACAAAAACATCGATCAAATTTTTATTTCCATATAATGTGGAATTCAACTTCATTCAAATGGCCTCTAGACAATCACTTACAAGACTCGATCGAGGTGAGGTAATTTTCAATGACTTACTGGCACATTTCGGGCAATATCTTACGAATAACTTGACGGATGTTTGTTTCAAGAACGCCAATAGTCAGATTATAAGCGATTATACGATTCTTCTTTCAACCTCACTAAAAAATGCAAAAGCGTAATATCACCAGACCATAGTACCCAATTCACTCATCCAAAACGAGAAATTACGCGTCCTGGGATTTTTTTTTAGCGTAAGCTAAACTTTCGCCCAATAAAGACGATTATTATTATTATTATTATAACGCAACACAAGTCATGTTGTGTAACACCAACTTACTGAAACAACATGTCTTCCATATCATTAGTTTCCGGCCAGAAAAAATCGGTAATCACTTGACTGAAGCAATGAGAAACGACGATTTGAGCGACATCTTCTTCATTTTCAAAGACTTATGAGCCAATCACTCCAACATACCAAATTGCACATCAAACAGTGACTCTTTGTGGATGTAATGCTCTCTCAGCCGGTACATAAGGATTTCACTGCCTCATATGCGAGAATTCTGCTGGTTTACATTGTTACTGACTTCAGTCATTGACCCTGGAAAAAGCCGTCATTCAAACTTGATGTGCAATCCAGATGCAAAATACGTCATAATGTACTATAAAAGAGGCCCAAATGTTGTGCATATCGAGTCCCGTAAGTGATAATGCGGAGGACATTTAGGAAATGATGGTATATTCGACACATGATGGCTAAGTCCATGCATTATATCCAAATAAAAATTTGATCCGAATTCTGAATGAAAGTGTTTTTTATTTACCTTAACTTCTGTAACCACAAAAAAATTGATCTTGCAGTTTTAAATTAGAATGGATTTCCTAGTATTTTTCTTAACGAAAACAAGATAAATAGTTTTCTTGTTAAATTAATTGTTAAATTTCTGAAAAGGAAATCCAAAGCTGAAACAAAATGAGGTGTCATCATGTTCCTTTTCTAATCCTTTAGGTTGGAGCGCCTCCTCGTATAGGGTTGTATAATCAAGACCAATAGTTTAGAAAAATCCTTACCTCTACGAACTATATGAGCATATCAGAGTGAATTACCATATGAGTATAAGAAATATCTAGGGGCTCATTTTAATAAGAAAAAAATTTTTATTCGTAATACTCATCTTTTGCAAATGACTCAATAAAACAATTTACTTGGTTGTCTGTCAAGTTAACTCCAATTCGATCGGAATAATATAAAAAATTCGGAAAAACCCACGAGCCTGAAATAAATATTGGAAATAATAAAAATTGAATACATAAACCAGAAAAGTATTCTCAAGAAACGGCCATCGAAAAAAGCGATATCTCGAGTTCTGTTGCGATAGAAATTCCGAAGAAACTGCGTAAGAAATATAAAACCCTAAATTCCCATCATAACCGGAAAATGAAAATATCACCGCAATTCTATGCCGTACGAAATTGAAAAATATATGACCGTTTTTATTATCAACTAGAATGGATCTGCGGAGTGTCGTGAAATTTCTGACTCTGGTCTCCCTTTTTGGCTCTGTTTGGAGTTAGGAACTTCTCCGTCTTTGGAGTAATATACATTTGCGGTTGAACTAATCTGCAACATTTCATTTTTTAGCCTCAATTATGATAAGTATACATCATAAACAACGCTGGATTGCCACAGTATTTATTTCATGGAAGTTCATTTATAATCTACAATAAAGTGACAGTACTTATATTTCTCTATTTCAGTATCGTAATGAGTTCTTTACAGTTCTAAAAACAGTGTTGTAATGAACTCATTACAGAATCGTTTTCAGTTATATTTTTCGTTTTGTGGTTGTCTCTACTGCCTTCCAATCTATCAAATTTCAACAAACGCCAATAATTGTCAATATAATGTATAATTTGGATATAGTGAAATGATTTGCAGCATTATTCGCAATATTTCTTAATTCTGGTGGTGTTGAATCGATTTCGTCAGACATAATTCATGAATTTAATGCGTAGTTTTGAATTATTTAAAAATTCGAAACGTCAATTTTCGTCACACCAACTGCCAAGATACAACAATAAAGTCACTAGGATGTATAATTTTAGTTTTTCATTGAATTTCGACAATATTCCACAAAGCTTAACTGAAATAGAGAAAATATCGTCTAATACTCGTTGCAAAAGGCAATTCCAACACTCTTGCGTTCGAAAACTTGCTCCTTCATCGCTCGTTTTCGGATTTCGCATTCGTGTAGGAGTAGGAGCCCATTCTGCAACTTGTTTTAGAATATACCTACTACTTCACTTTTTGATTTTATAAATTACGATTGCTTCGCTACACAGTAGCTTCTTCAGAATTTACATTTTTAATATCATCAATTATTAAAAAATGTAAAATGTGACGAAGTGAGTGAGTGGTAAAACAATTGTATCTAGAGAAGAATAAAAAAAAAAACCTAATATTTCCGTGACAACAAAATCGAAGGAGTTGCGGTTTTGGGAATAGATAGAAAATGAAAATGTCAAGCTTCAAGCAGTATATGAAATTGTTCATATTACACAAATCATCAAATTAAAGATGAATTTTGGAAAGGAAATACTCGATATTTCCGAGAAAATCAATCCTGTTGAGAATTTTGAAATTTTGCGTGTATCATATAATCCATAAAAATTACTGAAACGGAAACCAAGATATAGCGAAATATTTGAAAAAGTCATTCTTCAGAAACACCCTGTAACTCGAGGATCAAGATATCAATGGTCTGCTTTCTAATATTTCATCATTTTGAAAAAAGAGATTGAAGATCTTTCCTTCTCAAGTCTCATTCTCATCAGATTCTTCTAATGAGCATCGAATTTGGGACACCCTGTATAATACGAATACGCATTAAGGAACAGCGCTCAGAAGGATCTTATTACACGTCAGTATTTTTCTGTCATTTTGTTAACTTCTTTTTTGATTGACTTGAATGATTTTATATGAGGCAATAATGAACCTTATTTAACATTTCAGTGTTTCTCATTCCAAATCATACCATGTAATCTTATACAAAATATTTGAATTAGAGTTAAATCTTCCCCAATATCATTTTAGAAGCGAAATTATCTGCGAAAATTTCCATCCAATTCCTTCCGGTTGATGGAACGCAGATCATGCATCACCTTCCATTCGCTCATTGAAAATGGGACATATTTTATGTCTTCACGCTTCCAAGAAATCGTTGAAAGAACGGTGGTAAGATGCGGGTGCGCATGGCGTACAGTTTATGGGGCACGTCGCCCCTTTGTTACATGGTCTGTTTGGTCAATACTATCATATTACATGTCAGGACCCGATAAGTAGAATAAACTTGCATGACCTCCTTGCTTTCGGTGGTAGATTTCTTGTGCATACAAATTTAATGGCTTCTATAATCACCCCTGAATTTGTTTGTTCAATCGAAAATGATAAATTGTGATTTCAAATATTCATTTGATGTAAGTGGTGTTTTCAACTCGACTCGGTGTTGATGACTTCAGGACAATTAGAAGGGAACATTCATTTTAAATTTCTGTATACAGGGTTTTTTAACTAGAACTTTGTTTTGTAAATCAACATAAAAAATAAATAATAATAATTCAAATTTTTATTGTATTAAGAGTTATGTTTGGCAATTATTAGAGGAAAATGATATCTGATGAATGTCCATCACGAACACGGTTACAGATGTTGATTGTTTGATCAAAGTCATTTCACGAATTTTGAGTTTTAAGGCTGCAACCGATTTGATTGACCAAGGCTGTAGCCAGAGAGAGGGTCCGATAGGGTCCGGACAACCGCCCCTTATCACGAAAATTTTTCAAAAATACTGGTTTCCAATTTTACCGGAGATAGTCTCAACTTTTTCTATTTTATTATTATTATTATTATTTTGATTGATCGAAAACTTTTCTAGAGCTCCTGTCAACGGACCTCCCTCCCCGTAATTTTTTTTTTGAGCTAGATATAATCCCATAAAATTAATCTACATAGCGTTGTTGAATCACACGATCGATCTAGCCACTCGAATTATGCGATCGGGATATTTGGTTTGCAAAAAATTCATTGTTTCGGTGGCTGTGTGACTTGTAGTGCCTTTTTGTTGAAACCACTAAGCGATAAACTGTTCTAGTGAGGTGATGATCGGTTCTTCAGGAAACATTATACTTTTTCAGTTATATTTTTTGACATCATTAGGTTATGCCGTTATGCCGATAAATGTAATTTTCTATGTCAAACACTTCTTCCAAACATTTCCAAAGCGACAAACCAAGATTTTTCAATTAACCGACCACAAATAATAATTCATTTCATGTTTCTATGTGGTACTGAAAGAAAATTAAAAGAATTCATTTCAAGTTTTGGTACTCATTATCAGAATCTTTGACAAATGTACCTACAAGAAAGAGTGTCAGAGGAAGAAAAAAACCGAAAGAGAAACACTCATCATTCCAAACAGTTTCTTCGAAACCTGCTACAAGAAGTATCTACACCTCCTCATTGGATTCACATTATCGCCTTAGGAAGCACCTCATGAGGATGGGTCTAGCAGAAAATGTCTCCGACAGCCGAACTTCGATCTCCCGACGCTATCTGTTGCTTTCTGTCTGCCAGATACGATGATATCAGATCAAGAGATAGCCTTCTAACACCATAATATTCCAGCTTCTCGAGTAAAATGTCATGATCGACGGTGTCAAAAGCCTTTGTCAAGTCGATGCAGATCAATTTAACTATTTCGTGACTATCCCAAGCAGTAGTACTCTTCTTGATAACTTCCCACATTGCCGATATTACTGATTTTACCTTCCTGAAACCATGTTGATGTTTCGAGAACATTTTGTTTTTATCAAAGAACCCAACCAATCTTTTCTTTATTATGACTTCAAATATTCAAATACACATATAATCAGAATCGGATTGATATGGATCTATAATTTTGAGGGAGGTTGATGTTTCCTCCTTTATAGATAGGAACCACTAGCGCTCTCTTCAATTCTTTGGAAATAATTTTTGCTCCATACTGTCACGTAATTTTCACTACGTTACACCAATGCGAACGGCAGCTGTTCGCCAGAGAGCATTCAGGTCGTGGGTCTATAATTTTTGAGACACTATAATACTTTAACTATAAAAAATGGGCGCCACTTGATTTAGCTCAAATTAACTAAGATTATTAAACTGTTTGAAAATCAAGAAACAAGCAGTTATGTATGGTTCATTATTTAGGTGATAATGAATTAATGAAACGTTGATATTCTGGCAAGAAATAGTATAATGTTCATATAGGGTTAGTAGTTTCTACGAGAAGGCACGTAGGTAGTTCACACACTCAGTTTCGAAATAAGTACACCAAACTTTTCCTTGATGTTCAGGAATTCGCAGTTAAAAGTTATCACAGTTTTGTTTAATACTGGCCTTGATGTTAGAAGAACGAACGAAACAAAATAGCGGTAGCAGCAGTTCCAGGAATTCTACAGGTACATATATGATGATTGATGCAATCAGGTAAGTAAAATCAACAGTCCTGACGTAGATTTCGTAATCGAGACTTTACTGTAGTAGATCGATAATTCCTAAACCTCCGGTAGGAAAACCCTAAAAATTACAATTCTCACATGTAACAAAAAACATAATAGTCTTACGAGACTCACCTTTTAATATAAAAAGGGTTCTTATGAATTTGGACGATATCTGAATGTTACTGAACGAAACGACAATAATTTCTTGTTCTAAAACGGTAATTTTATATTTCTAATTGGCAAATCCCTTTCAGGTCAACAACGAAATACGAAATGAAAAATCTGGAATCTTTCTTATCGACTACCAATCAGATAAGAATTAAGAGAGCCATGGACACCGATCGCCACCTGTCTTTTATTCATATTGTTACTCATTTGATAAAATATATTTCTGCATATTCATTAATTGATTTCAATTATTTCCGCAAGATGGACTGAGGAAGAGAAGAGGAAAATCCTTTTTGCTTTCAAAATGAACCAATTATATATGTTTGATACGAATATGATTTTGAACCGTTACAATACATTTGTTAAAAACAACTGCGAGAAGGAGGAATATTCAAGGAGGATGAGCGCAGCGATGACTCCAATTAGTGTCCGAGATCGGAAGTCCTTAACATTCGACATTATAGCGTTCATTGCACGATAAACACACTCTTTAGAGAAACTACAAAATAATCGTCCAAAAAATTAAAATATTCATTCGTGGCTTCAATATCAATGTTGTGTAGAAATATTTGTCTTGGTGATGAAAGTTTCTTGCTTTTAGATTGTTGAAGTTATTAGACAGTCAGAAATAATTAACCGAATTCTTTTCCTAAACAGGATGATGAATTTCCTGGATAAATATCAGATACTTGACACCGCACATCACGGTTTTCGAACAGGCCGCTCAACCGAATCCGGAGCTCTCTATTTTTTTGAGTTCGTTTATGAATGCCTGGATAATAATTGTTTGTCGCGGAATTGTTTTTTGACCTGTCTCGGGCATTCGACATTCACGCCTTCCAATTTTTAGTCGACAAATGCTACAGTGTGGGTTTCAGAGGTGTGTTTTTGAGATGGATTTCCAGCTATCTTGAGGGCGGATCTAGGATCGTTAGAGTCGGCAGTTCATTCTCAGATGAACGTGCGGTGAATTTGGGTGTCCCTCAGGCTTCAGTCCTGGGACAACTTCTATTCTTACTTTTTATGAATGATCTGCTCTCCAATCTGAGAAAGATGATGATTTGTGCTACAAATTGCCGGGATCTTCTTCTTTTATACCTTCATCTTTAGCCAAAAAACTTAATCTCAAAGTTTCTAAAATAAATCTCCCAGTTATCGGTATAAATGGTACCACAAGTCATAGTCAAGGAAGATTAGAGACATCATTTATTTCAAATAATCGAAAATATCAAACAAAGACAAATTTTCAGTTGTTAGTAGAATTACTAATCATATGCCTCAAAATTCTTTCGACATTTCAAATTTAAATCTGCCAGACAACATTACCCTAGCTGACGATTCCTTTAACAAATCCGGCTCTATTGATGTATTGTTGGGTGCTAGTATATTTTTCGATATCTTATGCTCTGGACAAATTAAAACCAATCGTAACTGCCCCACATTACAGAATACCAAACTAGGTTGGATCGTTTCAGGCCCAATTAATTACGCAAGGCATTTGAATTCACCCGTCCTTTGCAATTTAAATAATAACAATAATGAACAACATCAAAATTTTTGGAAACTTGAAAGTACAAGACAAGAAAAAACTCATCGAAATTTCAAAATCAGAAAATCTTCTCATATTCGATAAACATAATGATATTATAAACCCATTAGGATTTATTCGGAGTCCAAATTCCGATTAAATTTATTTTAAGATTTGTACGGAAACATTGAATATCCGTTCTCTAAAGAGAACACTTGTCGGTAATCACATAGCGGAAATTCAAAAAATCATACACTTTCACAATTGTCAATTCTGAAAATAATCTTTTGCAACACTATATTACTTCAAGGCTCATTCCGTAAGGTCAATTTTCTATTATTGGTATTGACTTTGCAGATCCCATTAGTATTAAAGCTGTTCAATTGAGATCTAGGAAATTGGTAAAGGCATATCATATATTTGTTTATTTCATAACTGAGGTTGTTCTTATTGAACTTTTTGGAAATATGATTTCAACAAAAAATTGAAAACTTTGCAAACTATCTTTTACTTTCGATTTGTTAAAAACACTCATCTCACTTTTGAAGGTTTATATACAGTTATTTGTCAGATTGAAACTGTGCTCAACTCACGTCCTATTACCTCATTGTCTTCCGATCCTAATGACTTACCCCCCTTTACACCTAAACATTTCCTTGTGGATGACACATTGATGGTTGCACAACGAAGGAATTCACAGAAATTCCCTATACACCTTTGAAGATATCCAAGACCACAGCAGATTGCACAACATCAATGGCGTTTGGGAAGAATAGCGGATCTTCATCCAGGAGTGGACAATAATCAGTCCCCTGTCAATGGAGGTTTAATATCTAACAAGAATCAAGTCATTACCTGTCTCCTGACAATAGGAAGGTCATGAAAATCCTTTATTGAAAGTCAACCTTTCAAGGTGGCCGCGATGTTAAGGCTTACAGAGGAAGAAGAAGAATCCTGCTTCGGTGCTTTCTCCCACCATTGCCCCACCACCAGAGAGGGCTTGCAGTTATTCACTATTCACAGTGACAATTCACCATTACCAGTTATAATTCAATATTCACCCAGTCAACATAATATACTGGCAATCAGTAACTCAACATTCATTACATGTACAAGTATTCACAAGTTATTAATATTATAATTTTATACAGTGTTTGTGTTAATATATTAAGTAAAAATCATACGTATTTTCTTACATCCAAAACAACCAAATCAAGCATAAACACCACAAGTTACTGAAGCCGAATCAAGCAATCAATCCACATAACACCACAAGGTACTTCGAGCCAGAAGTATTTTATAATTCAAGCAATCAATCTACCCACGTTCTTTCAACCGGAGTGAGAATAATTCTATTCGCCGTTGACACCTCAGCAATAGTTTCTGCACAGACCTTTGACGAGTTATACAGGTTGTGTAGTCTATTAGTCCAGTGCTTTGTTGATTGATGTTGTTTCAATTCAATCATGATCAATATTGCTAAAACTGAATGCGTTCATTTCGCACTAAGAATCAATGAACACAGATTGGTTGTACGCTATTTGGATAAAGTTGTTCTATCTGCAGAGCATACCAAGTTTCTTGGGATCCACATCGATTCCCACTTGAATTGAAGGATTCATGTTGATGCTGTTTGCAAAAAACTCAATAGCTGTTACATTGCCATAGGTAGAGTTCGTTTGTGATCCCTCCAGAGCATCTATTACAGCTTAGTTCATAGTCACCAATCTTATAACATCCTGCTCTGGGGTGATTCATCGGACATTGGCAGAGTTTTTGTTCTGCAGAAGAGGTTTCTGCGTATGATATTTAATATCGCGCCGAGAGGCTCCTGTAGACCAGATTACATTGAAAATGGTCTCCTCACTCTGGCCACGATTTTCATTTTCAAATGTTTGATTTATACCAAAGAAAACGAATGTAACATGACCAACTTTCGAGCTTTCATAGCTACAGTACAAGAAATGAGGGATTATTTTGTATACCAAAACATAATACTTCTAGATTCAAATTTTCACCATTGTATCAGTGTATAAAAATTTTAATCACTTACCTAAATCTTTGCGAAGTCTGAAGTTGAATGAATTTAAAAAAACAATTAATATTATGTTAGTCAGGAAATGTTATTATTCTGTACCCGAATATTTTTCTGATTTTTGTGAATAGTTTTCTATTTTGATTTTTTTTTCTTTGACTTATCCTATACATTTTTGTCTGACTGGATGAATAAAGTATTCTTATTATTACCTATAATATAATTCAGGAATGAGCGATATCGATTCTTCTGAGGAAGAAAAATCCAAAAAGCCTGGTGATTTACCAGGCTTTTTGGAACTGTAGAACAGCCGATTTGGCTGTTACAAATGCGGTAACCAACAAAAGTCGTCCGAAAAATATTTGTCCAAAGAAGTTTACGTTGAAAACAGTAAATATAATTCATATCAATTCAATAGATCTCTGTATGAGGCTAAACTGATCAGTTAAGCTCTCACCTCAATAAGGACAAGCATCTCTTTGTAACTATAAAATGGCTTAATTGGCTCTTTGTCTTCATTCGGAATATTGGAGGTAACCATGCCTATGGCTTCGAACGCTGTCACGAATGGCCTTATCAGATACGACGTTTCAACAACACTGGAGTGAACTAATTGGGTGGGTTCTTTTAGTTATCGACTTTGAGGACTCCTTTGTGAGCTCAAGTAGTAATTTTCGCAGGAGTTCACTTCAGTAAATACGTGTCGTACGTTTTATTCCGTTGTGTGTGATAATTTTAGGATTTCCACGGTTGACATACTGCCATATTATGAACTTCGGATTTTCAATGGATGATATGATGACAATTTTCAGTGGTTATTGAACGATCCAGAGAAATTTGAAATATGCATGATTCACAATGAAAAGGTGATAAACATTACTCCTTAACAACGTGTCTCAGGAGAAATAGGGGCTAGTTGACCCATTTTTCCGAACATTTTTTTTTAAGATATAATAAAAACTGAAATTGTTCTGTAGCCAAACTTAGTGAAAATGCTTCGGATTTGGCTTCTCCAAAGTTCTTCAAAATTGTAATTCATGAAGTTCAAGATGACCTAGATAAATAAATAAAGCAGAAAAAAAGTAATGTCAATGAATTATTCAAACAATAAACACCTAAAAAACACATCTGAATGACAAATAAAAAACTAGTCTCATAATATAAATTTGAATTAATAATCCGTTAAGCTCAGCTGATTCAACGTTTTTAGGCTAAAAACTTGATTTATTGGCTAACTATGAAATATTATAAATACATATTTATATTTTCTTCTCCACGTCCTTTTCTGATACCATTTATATAAAGGAACCTGGCAAGGGTGTTTTTAGGAATGTTGAAATCAAGTGCTGTTTTTTTAACAGATTGCTTTCCATTCAAAATTGCGAACACCACTAGCAACAAAAGATCTTCCAATGTTTTGTCTCTTTATGCTTTCCTTTTAGGTACGCTTGCTTTCTTGAAAATAATAAAATGAATGAATCTTACGCTTCATGGTAAGTTCCTCGACCAGCTTGCCCTTTGATATCAAATTTGAAACGGCATCATATCCTTCATTCAAATTAATTCTACCTTCTAATGTTGGTATAAATGTACCAAAGAATATATAGCTTGATATAAATATAAAATTAAAAAAAAACTCACACAGAAACATTAGTTTTTCTAATTCTGTGGCAAATCCGTTCCTTCCTGTCATACCATGTATAACAAAATCGTGCTATAATATCTCAGATTCACACAAATTTCATGGTTATATTTTACTATTATACAGGGTGTCCCGTTAAAATCATTCTTCAGCAATATTTTACTGAAAAAATTAACCAAGAAGGTGTTTAATTGTACCAACCGTAAGGACAAAACTATTGAAAGGGGCAAAAATTCATTATTTTCCAAAAAAAAAAAATATCTCGAAAACGGTAATGGCAATTTTGTTATAGCAGGTGGGTTATCTTTTGATCTACATTCTCCCTCGGTTTGACGTGGTCTTTACGAGACACCCTGTATGTTAGTACTCGGAACTCTTCTGCTATGGATTGACAAAAAAAAAAAAATTTACAAAATTTATTTCATACTATTTCTTAGAGGGAGCAGCTTTTACACCCTGTTGAGCCTTCATTACTTTCACTACTATTTTTTGTTTTTGACAATTATAATCTGTCAAATTTGTGATGAAAAAAACTGTTCATCCAACTCACATTTTTCAATGCCAAAAAAATTTCTCTTCGTGGCCCGTTTTAGAATTTTGAACTCATGGAGGGACATCGATGCCTTATATACTTGTATTATTAATAATAATTTACACATTCGGTATAACTAATTGCCATATCTGACGATAGCAACAGAAATTTAAGCCAACCCACTCCTATGGCATGGCCATGAAGAAAGTGTTTTCCAGGATCTGACAAAGTTTCTTCATGGACTATAATGAATAATTCCTTACTACATAAGGAAACCCACAATACACATTATCAATCAATGTTATTACTGGAATAATTCCTGATAATTGCGAATAATACCAACATATACTCAATCCAGTGTTTAAAGCTGGTCATCAAAGACTATCAACAAAATTCAGAATCAGTCTTTTCGTTTAATCATTCGAGAATACATTCGAAAAATTGAGAAACATAATTTCACGAAATGCGGTATTTAATCTTCTGGAGAATTCCATTAGGGCCATGAATGGTTCAAAGAAGTATTTTGCTGCGTTTCTTGAAAATATCAAAGCCTTGGCAAGAGCTGAGGCTTTTGATAGTATCCCATATCGTCGGCTAAGAGTGTAAATCTGCTAAGTCCATTTTGAACAATTTCACAGGAGACCAAAAAAACCGTACAGTACAGTGTTATAATAATAATAATAAGAGAGTTTATTCATGAAAATACATTCAATAAACTCTATTGAGCTCAGCTGATTCAACGTTTTTAGGCTAAAAACTTGATTTATTGGCTAACTATGAAATATTATAAATACATATTTATATTTTCTTCTCCAAGTCCTTTTCTGATACCATTTATATAAAGGAACCTGGCAAGGGTATTTTTAGGAATGTTGAAATCAAGTGCTGTTTTTTTAACAGATTGCTTTCCATTCAAAATTGCGAACACCACTAGCAACAAAAGATCTTCCGATGTTTTGTCTCTTTATGCTTTCCTTTTAGGTACGCTTGCTTTCTTGAAAATAATAAAATGAATTAATCTTACGCTTCATGGTAAGTTCTTCGACCAGCTTGCCCTTTGATATCAAATTTGAAACGGCATCATATCCTTCATTCAAATTAATTCTACCTTCTAATGTTGGTATAAATGTACCAAAGAATATATAGCTTGATATAAATATAAAATTAAAAAAAAACTCACACAGAAACATTAGTTTTTCTAATTCTGTGGCAAATCCGTTCCTTCCTGTCATACCATGTATAACAAAATCGAGTTATATTTTACTATTATACAGGGTGTCCCGTTAAAATCATTCTTCAGCAATATTTTACTGAAAAAATTAACCAAGAAAGTGTTTAATTGTACCAACCGTAAGGACAAAACTATTGAAAGGGGCAGAAATTCATTATTTTCCAAAAAAAAAATATCTCGAAAACAGTAATGACAATTTTGTCATAGCAGGTGGGTTATCCTTTGATCTACATTCTCCCTCGGTTTGACGTGGTCTTTACGGGACACCCTGTATGTTAGTATTCGGAACTCTCCTGCTATGGATTGACAAAAAAAAAAATTTACAAAATTTATTTCATACTATTTCTTAGAGGGAGCAGCTTTTACACCCTATTGAGCCTTCATTACTTTCACTACTATTTTTTGTTTTTGACAATTATAGTCTGTCAAATTTGTGATGAAAAAAACTGTTCTGCCAACTCACATTTTTCAATGCCAAAAACATTCCTCTTCGTGGCCCGTTTTAGAATTTTGAACTCATGGAGGGACATCGATGCCTTATATACTTGTATTATTAATAATGATTTACACATTCGGTATAACTAATTGCCATATCTGACGATAGCAACAGAAATTTCAGCCAACCCACTCCTATGGCATGGCCATGAAGAAAGTGTTTTCCAGGATCTGACAAAGTTTCTTCATGGACTATAATGAATAATTCCTTATGTAGTAAGGAATTATTCCTTACTACATAAGGAAACCCACAATACACATTATCAATCAATGTTATTACTGGAATAATTCCTGATAATTGCGAATAATACCAACATATACTCAATCCAGTGTTTAAAGCTGGCCATCAAAGACTGTCAACAAAATTCAGAATCAGTTTTTTCGTTTAATCATTCGAGAATACATTCGAAAAATTGAGAAACATAATTTCACGAAATGCGGTATTTAATCTTCTGGAGAATTCCATTAGGGTCATGAATGGTTCAAAGAAGTATTTTGCTGCGTTTCTTGAAAATATCAAAGCCTTGGCAAGAGCTGAGGCTTTTGATAGTATCCCATATTATAAACTACTTAAGACGATGATGGAATAAGGAATTCGAGGTAAATAGAGTTGGCTAATTGAATATAAAACTTTCTTCCTAACCAATAAAACACCGACTGGATAAGCGACAAAAAAATAGATATATAGTTTTCAACGCTCAAAAATCTAGCTAGCGAAATATAAAAAGTTTACCAACAAGAGGTTTAATTTTAAATGGCCTGCTATCTGAGTACCTATAACTTTTGAAGCTATAATTTCTTGACATTATTGACGCGCTTCAACGACGCATTGAAATTGTTAAAATAAACTACTATTTATATGCTGAAAATTTTGTATATTCAGTTCGCAAAACTAGAGCGTGTCGTCGTGTGCAACCTTCTTGGCCGACAATAGTGAAACTGGTAAAAAAAGTTGAGCTGTTGGAATAAGTTAGTCATTTGAGGAGTCGATAATGCGTGCTTCCCTAAAACACAGCTGGGAATATTACTGCTGTAGACTGTGGCGTGGTTGGACCCTACTTTTTCGAAAACGAGACTGGTGAAACTGTTATTGAATCGATTGGGCCTCCTAGCTATGATAAATGTTTTTTTTTTGGCTCGGAATAGGAAGATATTGTGGATAATGTTTATTTTCAACAATACAGCGCTACTCGCAACACAAGCAACGAAACAATCGAAATTTTGCAAGAAAAGTTTTCTGGTCATGTTATTTCTTGAAAAGTTAATCGTAATTGGCCGCCGAGATCTTGCAATTTAACACATTCGCCTTTTTTTTGAGCTACGTAAAAAATAATGTTTTTGACAATGCTAGTCAATCCTCAATCGTTATAAGACCTTAGAGATGGAATTCGTGAAGTTATCTTAACAACCGCAAATGAGCGAATTGGTCATGGTGAATTTCATGTGAAAGATATGGTGCTACAACCAAGGCTGCAACCGTAGCTGAGGCGATCATTTGGTTGATATCGTTTCCAATCGTTAATGGAATAACTTCCTCTTAAAAATAAAATAAACATCCATTTTGCAAGAAAAGAATTATCGACTTTGTAACAAGATCAAATGAATAATGTATTGGGTATAAAGTCACTTAACGATCTTATTAAGTTCTTCATTGAATTTAGCCTAGCTTTCGGTCATTTACATGGCCATCTTCAGGGCCAATTAATCTGGACCTAACAATGAAAAATCAGTCATACAATAAAATCCAAAAATTTTTTCTCTCCATATATTTTTTTTTTGTCAATAACAAGCCCAGTTGAATATTTATAACTGCAACTTAAATGCCCAGTGACTTTCAATTTTGACACTTTTACAATTCTATCGATGAATGTGATAAGTTTTCAGATTTTTATTATGCCTGTGAGCCTGTGACAATCTGATAAGTAGTATACATTAGAGCTTGAGGATTTGTAACCATGGTTGGTACAATATGTGTAATTACATTTTGTTGTTTGTTTTTCTTGGGTTTTTGTTAGCTTTTATTAATGTTGATGAATTTTCATTCCAAACAATCTCGAGAAAGAATTATTTCATATCAAATATTCGAAATTTGACAATAAATTTTTCTTTCAGGGATATGAACCTCATAAACATGGACGCGGAGAACCGCGTAGTCCTGAACGTCGGAGGCATTAGACACGAAACTTACAAAGCAACTCTGAAAAAAATTCCAGCGACCAGACTCTCCAGGCTAACGGAGGCTCTAGCAAACTACGATCCAATTCTGAATGAGTATTTCTTCGATAGGCATCCTGGAGTGTTTGCTCAAGTGCTCAACTACTACAGGTGAGCAAGATGAAAGGTATTCAAGAGGTAGTTTCCGGTAATTTATTATTTACATTCTACATGGCATCAATGTTCGTTATTTATGTATAGATGTTTATGTTGACGACAAAAATCAAAAAAACTATTGTCTAAACTAGATACGAATTTTTAATAGGAGTTCATATATTATTTGAATAACTCAACCAACTGCGAAATAATTTTAATATTTTCCTTTGTTGTTTGGAAGTGATGGTAAACAGTGCTTGGACAAAATAATAAAATCTTTATAATTACAAAATCATCAAGTAGGAGAATTTAAGTTATGGATTTTCTGTTTAATAATATAATTATAAATTGCTGTTGGATTCATCATCTTGTATTGTGCTATACATAAAAATCATAAATATCCAATTTTATTTATTGTGACATTTATTGTCACGTAGGAAAGGATTTCAAATTAGAAAAAATGACACAAAAGTACCCTTTTGGGCGTCAATCTATTCCGATAATCTGAATCAGAACTGTGGAAATATCATGGTGAATTATTTTTTGTCTGAACTATTATTCACATTCTCTAGGTCTCTTTTGACTTATATTTTCAAATATATTTCAATGAGAAACTGGTTGAACATTGACGATTCAGAGATTGTTCAATTTATGACCTTTACTCAATACCTACAAATAGTGATAGGTCCTTTCTCTACGGGATATTTTTCCTGATACAGATCTGGTATTATAATTACCAAATTGCTATTCAGATTATGCGGTTCCGAAGTTGAGTGCGCAATCGCACATAAATATTCAATATCAAGAAAAAAGATATGTTCAATGGGCCCCAGGTAGATTCAAATTTAAGTCGAAGTAGACTGACTACTTTCAATATAATCAACCTATCAAGAAATGTTGGATTTAAAAAAAGACCGAAACTCTCAACTGTTTACTCATCCAGATTATACAGCATCTGTTGAGGCATCTGTAGACCTCTATTATTAAAGTCGAAATTGAGGTAGCAGAACAATACTCAATAACTACTGCGCTGACAACTGTAGGCAGTAATTCAATAATGTAGTAAATAACTCAAGCACAACGTACCTAGTGGCTGCATGTAATCAACCAAGCATTTGGTCTAATGTGAAACAAAGCACGGGGTCTTTGTCAAAAGGCAAAATAGCGTAGACTAGTTGTGTTTCGTGATCTCAGGCGAATGCGCAAATGATTTTCAACTAAAACAACAACAAAAACAAATCACTCGGAATATCCGCACCAAAATGTCATACAAATTGATGATATATCAACTATTCAGTGTAAGAAAATCAATAATGCATTATCAATAACGACAAAAACTATCTAAGGCATTAATAACTTGCTTAAAATTCTACGAATAGTCGAAAAATCAGTTGAAGAAAAGAGATTATGAAATATCATAACTTGAAAATCAATAATGAAAAATCTTTGAAATTCCCATGTTTCAATAATTAGTTCAAAAAAATCAATGATGGAATATCATAACGTTCCTTACACTTTTATAATTAGATTTGAAATTTCAAGATGTTTCAAAAATCAGTGCAAGAAAATCCGAGAGAAAATCAATGATGAAATATCTTAACTTTCTATACGCTTTTATAATTAGCTTCGGAATTTCACGAATTACGATGTTTCAATAATCAGTGAAAGAAAATCAATAATGAAATATCACAACTTTCCATACGCTTTTATAATTGGCTTTGGAATTTCACGATGTTTCAATAATCAGTGCAAGAAAATCAATGATGAAATATCAAAACTTTCCATATGCTTTTATAATTGGCTTCAAAATGTCCATCGATAATGGAATGACATCGAAAATAGTGAAACAGGATATGTGGAATTTATCTCGAGAAAATTATTCGCATCCGACACATTTCAAAGGTATTTGGTCGTTATGTTGTTAATTTTTCATCCAAAAATATATTATTCCTAATAGACGGATTATACATTTATATATATATATTTATACCCTGTAGCTTTTTATTATTATTTGTAGTAGGATTTGAATGGTGTATTCAGCAGAGAAAGGGTAAAAATGATAAAATTGATTTTTAGAAATAACGACTCTGCGCTTTTATTCAACTGCGGCTTTATTCAACGAACAACATCCTGGAAAAAATGTATCCGCTGCTTATGTTGTGCAACTGGTTGCCAAATTTGGCGCTACTTATTCAGTCGGAAACAAAAAGAAGGTGCATGAAAGAGACGAAGCGAAGGAAGTGGCAGTCTAAGGTCATGTAGCAATGGATCTGACCTTGAGTACTAGTTAACTGTCCGATGTATCTGTTGTTTCACTCAAAACAATCATGAGAATCCTGTAACACTTGGAATCTGGAACATCTTTCTCTTTTGCAGTCAGGCTATTAGCCTTTTACTGCTGAATCTCAATATAATTCACCTCTGGTGAGCTATTTTGAACTGTTCTAGCAAATGGCAATATACAACTCAGAAGGTGTGTGTTATCATTACACAATCTCTGTGCCAGTAAGAGTTTGTCTTTATTACTCATTTCCTAGGGAAGTGCCATCTTCGGCCTTTCATGTTTCAGAGGGGCTCTTTTATCATAGTTGCAAGCTTTCTTATAACAGAGTTTGCGTGATTTTTCATTTTACTGAAGGTCTTCACGCTCAGATCTTTCAGATGGTCGTCTAGGAAAGGTATTTGCAGGTCTTTATGTATCTGTACGTTGCTGACAAACCATGGTGCATTTACGGCTCGTCTCAGGATCGTATTCTGAATGACTTGAAGTCTCTGCAAATGGATCTTTGCGCCGTATCCCCAAGCCGGGCATGCGTAAGACATGACCGCCCGAATGGTGGACTTATAGAGAAGAATCTTGTTGAAAAGAGACATTTTGCTGCTTTTGCAAAGTAGCGGTTGCAACGCTGCCGCTGCTGTTTTTCTCCTCATCACAGCTGATGTGACGTGTTGTTTCCAAGTGAGCTTCTTGTCAAGTATCACTCCCAGATTCTTGGCCTCGTTTTTTCATTCGATCCTCCTACCGAACATTACTACGTGTCCTTAGAGATCTTTTTTTTTCGGTTGAAAAAAACGGATTCGCTCTTCTTCAATTCTCCATCGAGCAAACCAAGATTGAAGTCTGAAGATTGCTTCTTGTAGGTACTCCGTTGCCATTTTTGGACACCAAGAACTAGCGAGAATGGAGGTGTCGCCATGGAGGTTTTCTCTGTTTTTGCAAGTTGGATACATATATTGTGAACAATATTGGAGACAGCAGAGATACTTGCGGAACTCCGGCTGAAAGAGACTTCTCTGATGACAACACTCCGTCAACTCTGGCTCTTAACTTGTGAGAATGCTAGTAAGAAGCTAAAAGTTGGACCATGGAGAATGGGAAACCTGCCGCAAGCAGTTTGCATAGCAGTCCTTTGTGCCATACTTTATCAAACGCTTTGGCTACATCCAAAAACACAGCCCCTGTAACTTGTTTGCTGCATCCGTGATTTGTTCCACTACTCGGAGCACTTTTTGCACAGTGGATTATTGGCTTTGAGCTTTGAAAACCGAACGGTTTCAACTGTACGATCTTCTATTCTTTCGTTATTGTCTTCAATCATTTCAGAATGACCGCTTCCATAATCTTCCCTATGCACAAGAGAAGACTGATGGGATGGTAGTTCTGCGGAAATTTAGCAGCTTTGCCGGCCTTGTGGATTGAAACCACGTTAGCTTTCTGCCATTCCTTCGGAAAGTACCTTAGTCGTACCGTTGCATTGGCTATATTCGTCAGTGCTACTACGACTTTTCGAGGGAGGTTTCGCAACATCAAGTTAGTGATACCGTCCGGTACTGGTGCCGTTTTCACTTTACTCAACCTGATAGTGTTCTGGATTTCCTGAGCGGTTGCGAAAATCCTGAAACAATATGAATCCTATCCTCATAAGATACGATTAGCTTAAGAACTGAGTCAGGATGATCCCGATCGCCAACTCTAGTTCTGTGGAGTGGTCAGTGAAATGATTAAGGGTAATGAAAACTACATGTTCGATATCTGATTTTCGGAAGAGTGTTCATTTCACCTCAACGGCATTGTAAACCAGCATAAATGTCGGTAATGGTTAGACGAAAATACAAGATTATTTCGTGAGGTGCATACTCAGCGTCCCCAAAAATGAAACGTTTGGACAGGTAGGTATTTATGAAAATTACACAATCGGCCTTTTTTTCATATTATCCTGTAATCTCACTAGATAAATTCATTTAGAACTGTAGGAGAACGCTATTCATTCAGCCCTCGTACAGATTTATTATTTACTAATGAATGTAAATCACATCGATATTACTTCAATTATGGATTCGATCAATTCCATTCAAGTTTAAATACAGGTCGTAATGGTTCAGATTAGAAACGTGACGAAATCGACAGATAGGTTCAGAATTCAATATCGAAGACATCGGCAATTAATCGAAAACCTCTGAACTCTGGGAATGCCTGTTTCGTGAAACAAGATATAATTGAAATCTGGGGTGCTCTGTCGGAAAACGAATTGGCCACTATGTACGCAGAATTTTATTCTACGAGTGACGACATCCATTTTCACGTCTTCGAAATGCTGGTTATCCACCAACAGAATCAGTAATTTCCTTTAATAAACGACTTCTCTACTTCCGATCTCGTGATTCCAGTGGTTTATGAAAAACGTTGTTGAGAGTATTGTAATCGAATACAGATTTTATTAAAATGAATGATCGTGAGTAGATTGTATTATCTACTCAATTTACTTTTACGTATATAAAAGGAAATTATGTCATGTTCTTCTTTTTCTTTCTTATATGAGCTGGTAATTCATATAGGTAGGCATCTGCCTGTTAATAATTAGTCAGCCTCTTCCGACGTAGACGTCCAGCATTCTTTCCAACGTTTCGGTGGTCTTCCCTGGTTCTCTTCCCCGTGGGTTTGTTCTTCAAGTTTTAATATTCTACTTTGAAAGGGACAAAAATTCTGGCGATTAAAGAAATTATGTTCTGATGAAACAATAGTTTTGGCGTATTGATAAGTGAATATACTACTTAACGCATTGATAGAATCGTTTTGTTGTTTCGTCTCAAAAAAAAAAAGTCAAACTCATTGAAATGTAATTGAATTATCAAAATGCAGTGCTTTGGTTATAATTAATGAAATTATTCGTTATAAAATCGGAACGAATACCACTCGAACATTGACAATATATTTCGATTATAGGTTTGTGTAATCACTAAGTTGGTGTAAACACAAGTTGGTGTAACTACTCGAGCTGCGCTCTCGTGATGTTTCGCGAATTACGTCTCGTGAATCGGTGTATAATCGAATATTGTCTATGCTCTTGATATTATAACTGATTCTACTGTTAGTATTTTAACACTCCCGTATTGTCTTTACGTATCGAGAAATTACATTCTTATTATAATATGAGTGTGTTTCTTTGTCATAGATGGAAATTCCATTGGTAATTTATTCTCAACCGGCGTGGCCAGAAATGTTAACACTCTGAGCGTGGCGGAGTCCCTGCATGTTTTTGATAGAAATTTTTCTGTTCTGAATGGTGAATTGGTTCCTGTTTCGCTGAAAAAACATTAAACGACATATAGTAGAATATATTTTGATATTCAATTCAATAAATATGATAAACAAAACAAAATTCTAAATTATCGCTAGGGAAATTAATATTAGGATTTTGATCTTGATTCATCGAAAAGGAGTGCAATTGAATTATTTATTTATTTGAAATATGTTGAGTAGATTCTGTAGTATAAGAAAAACTTCTAAACACAAAGAGAAAAATTCTGACAATGGTCCAGATCTCATTGAAAAATAAATCGGAAATTACAAGTCATTTAGCGCTTCGATGCACTGAATACGCATTTTTCTGCTACATTGCAGACAAATTGATTTTTTGCATTTTACACTCAAATGGTTAGTTTTTCTCTTCGATTTTGGAATTTCAATGGTTACTAGAAATTGCATCATCTTCATCAATATACTCTTAAGATCGCAAAGTTTGTCTGAATAATCTGAATCCAATTCATCAAACCATTTGTGAAGAGTTTCTTCAAACATTGAATCTATTCCCTTCACTACGTTCAGATTTCGCGCCATAGTCTCTGAATCGAAAAATTACACTAACCGCATCACGGAGTCCAACGTACTCTAAGCTGTTAAGAATACATACTTCTTGTAATAATTCAACGAAGTCCACTGAGCTGTCTATGAATAATCCCACCACAGGAAGGTATTCGGACACGCCAATCACTGGACCAATAAAAACGAAGTTTACACGATTATTTAAACATGCAAGAGTCCGAGGGACTCCGCAACGCCGCGCCGGTTAAGGGTTGATAATGTTTTTACAGAAAATGAGAATTGTCAACAGTAGAAAAGTTACAGCAATATCTCGAAAAGAAACAATTTCGAAAAACAGCCGGTAACTAGTTAAGTAACGGTGATAGCTATGGAGTTGCAGTTTTTGACAATGAGTAACTCATGAGAATTGGCCCTCAGACAACATCAGTTTTCGCCTTTCTATTATAAAGGGTGTTTTTTTTTAGAGCTATAGAACTTTAAATTGCAATAAAACAACGATGTATTATTCGATTGACATGAATTTTATTTATCCGAAAGGATAAATAAAATTACATTTTAAATATGATTTCTGGCATATAACTGCCACGGCTGGCTCGGATGTAGTCCAATCTGGACGTCCAATTTACGATGACTTTGCCAACATTGGTGACCGTATATCGGAAATAACACGGCGAATGTTGTCTTCCGAATGGTCAAGGGTTTGTGTCTTATCCGCATAGACCAATGACTTAACATAGCCCCACAGAAAGTAGTCTAGCGGTGTTAAATCACAAGATCTTGGAGGCCAATTCACAGGTCCAAAACGTGAAATTTGGCGGTCACCAAACGTGTCTTTCAATAAATCGATTGTGGCACGAGCTGTGTGGCATGTTGCGCCGTCTTGTTGGAACCACAGCTCCTGGACATCATGGTTGTTCAATTCAGGAATGAAAAAGTTAGTACATGGCTCTATACCGATCACCATTGGCTGTAACGTTCTGGCCATCATCGTTTTTGAAGAAGTACGGACCAATGATTTCACCAGCCCATAAAGCGCATCAAACAGTCAGTTTTCTGGATTTAACGGTGTTTCGACATACACTTGAGGATTTGCTTCACTCCAAATGAGGCAGTTTTGTTTGTTGACGTGGCCATTCAACCATAAGTGCGCTTCATCGCTAAGCAAAATAGAATGGACGTAGTGCGCGATACATATTCCGCTCAGAACCATTATTTTCGAAATAAAATTGCACTTGTTCAGGCGTAAGTCTATTCATGTTGAATTGCCAAACCAAACTGCGAATAAATCACTTGACAGATGTTAAATCGGTTGCCATCTTGAATAGTAATGCCAACTTAAAGTTATATACCTCGAAAAAAAACACCCGTTAGAAATGGGACTACCCCTTCAAAAGTATCCAAATTGGCCTACGTTGTACTCAATGTCACGCAAAAAAAACGGCGAATGCAGGTTCTGTGGGGAATACAGAAAAATATTCCGGATCACCTGGTGACGGTACCTATGCCTCGTCATCGCTAGCCAATGACAAAAATGCTAAGGGCAAGAGACTTGTAGAAGTGAGGAAGAACCTAACCTCCTCGAAGCCATCCCAGATACTGAAGTTTATTAGAACTCGGAAACTGGAGGACAAAATGTAGACTAAGATGACTAATGGCAACTAACAGTTTGGATGGGGGCACAATAGACCTTGAAGTTGCGGTGCAAAGAAACATCCTTCAAATTTGAATCCAATCTAATCTACACAATTGTCTTGATTGCTTCTTGTTTTCATTGAGCATGGTAAATGCCATTATATGTCATTATATGTTTGTATGGACATTAGAGTTATTGCCTTTCAAACAAAATAATTCTTAGATTTTTTTTTGTTTATGTTGAATTGTTGAAAAATTCTACATATCTTCACCACTGATGAAAATAAATTTTTTCCTGTCTTTATGATTTGTTTCATTGGACTTATATAAGGTGGAAACTTTCAACCCATTTCCTAATTTCATTCGTAAATATTTAGCATATTTCACAATGGCAACTTAATAAAAAAAAAATATTGAATTTGTTGTTTCATCACTGAAACTATCATTTGTAACATTATGAATCGCTATACCAACGCCGACATGACAAGTATTACATGTATCTAGTTGCTGATGGCAGCGCAATACAAGCTAGGAGCATATATAGAACGATTTCCTGACCGTAATGTTCATGACTATTGTATCAAGAATATTACGCTGGTTTTTGGAAGGCTATTTCGAAAGTAGCGAACAACTTCGTGACAAAGGAACATTGACACGAAGAGGAAGATAACGATAATCAACGCCAGTAAGAATGGTAGAATTGCTTATAAGTACTGACTTTGATAGAATAAGACGTAATTCAACCGAAAGAATTACTAGTGAATATTTCAAAGATTTTTTGGAAAAAGTGCGTTCTGGAACTTCTCCCTGATAATTTTCCACCTTTTTTTCAATGGCTTTTGCGCATCCTCAAATATTTTTGTAGATTCATTTTTCTGATGGTATGAATTTACATAATAACCGTGTATGAGGTTGACGATAAATCACATGATCTAAACGAAGATGGTAATCAACATCTATTTCTCTTAAACGTTTTGTGTTGACTGTCTAATTGGGCCAGTATTTCTACTAGATCAACTTATTTGTGAGACATCTCGGAGAAATGTTATAGAAATAACTCCTTCTTAATTTTTTATCCTTTACTGGATACCCACTGTATGCTAGATCGTTATATCTTAAGGATAATATATAACCTCTTCATTGGCCTAACTCATTGATAAGAGGAAAATAAGAAGCAAACCCAGAAGTATAATAAATCAAAGACCAGTTCAAGCAAGCTTTTTGAATCCTGAATATTTTAGTATTTTCTGGATGAAATAAAAGGAAATAACACAATTTTCATGACCAAAATACTACAGGAGCTAAATATTCGATAAAACTCGTTCGCAATAGGAATCATATTGTCAATATAAATGAATGGAAAAAATATATAATCAATCAGGAATTAAAAAAAAAATTCGATTAAATGTTTGCATTTACCAATTTTCGATAGAAGCAACTAACTCTAATAGCGAAATTGTAACCGGAATAGTTATTTTCCAAATGGAGTAAGGCATAATCCCGTCCCTGTTCTAAGTCACTAGAACAGATGCAACATCCACATTTCCATCTATTTAATCCTCGTAATGAAACAAGACAATGTTCTACAATGATAATAAAAGATTCAGCTGAACAAATGGCGTGTTTACAACCTTCCTAAGCCGAATCCTTTCCCCATTAAAAACTTGCTTCACAGAAAGCTAGGAAACATTGCAAATAGTAAAGTAGCTTTCTCGTGTAACAGATATCATTTAAAATGCTTTGTCTTCAACCCACAATCTCTGTGCATGAATGTAGAAATATTCGCATATGAATATCTCGATTTCCTTTTTTCTTTCAATATTGATATTACGTATTTCATGACGAAAAACTCAAATACAACGTTAATGGAAGTACCTGGTTTCATACAAAATGAGAAAATTTTCGAAATTAAAGAAATGCTAGAACACTGCGAAATTTCATTAGGTTCATCAAAAACATGGATGTGGAAACTTTCCTATTCTCTTACGAAGTTTCTACTTCATTTCAAGTTTTCGACATCTGAATTCCAGACAGCTGAATTTTGCGAAAATTCATGATGTCGATCAAGAACATAATGCACTTAGATGCAGGATGAAGTAGATAGGTACTTTTCTATTCACCATAGAAAGTGTCTTTCCGATATTATTGGCTTTCTTGGGTTCTGAAGCGATTGCTTTATACTCCATTCACAAAGTCTGAAATTTTTGAATTTTGAATCAGTCTTGAATGAAAATGTTCGACTTAATTTTGATTTCGTCCTTCAGAATACACGATGACCCTAGAACTAAAAAACCTAGAAATTTGTACTTTAAGGATTTTTTTAATCTCATACACCAGATTAAGTTTTTATTAAACAAAATGGACAAGGGTTCCGTGGGTATAACCATTCGAAATTTTGTTTATTCTCAAGATCATTTTGTGGTCATTGTCTATGCTGAAAATAGGCTGACAACTGAAATTTGAGATAGTTATTACTTGTGTTAAAGTTTCATGTTTTTCTGAAATTTTGGAATTAACATAATGACCAATTTGACAAATAGTGAATATGCTGATATTTTGTTGATATTCGTGTATTTGTTGTGTGTAAAGGAAATAGGCGGGGCTCAGTCCACTAAATATGCCCTCTTTAGTATTCAAATTTCTGACGGTCGCTTGGCAAGTTTGGTTCATCTTGCCTTCTTACAAACTATTTTACCCGGCATGCTACAAAGCATTATAACTGGAATATATTTTCAACATGCTGGACTCCATTTTGGTTTATAAGTGAGAAATAACCTTGACAATACTTACTCAAATAGATGAGAACAAAAGATCTACATGATGGCAGTTACCGGAAGGCTTACCGAGCCACAACGACCCTAGTTCAAATAATACCCAAATAGGTCGAGGAGTACCCATTTCAAGGTCTTCTCGATCTCCAGATCTTAACGCACTTGGAATTTTTTTTTATGTAAGATTGAAGGATATGACTAATACTGAACAAATCGAGGGAGGAAACTAGTTGATGAATAAAATAAGTAGATTTCATGATATATTATAGAGATAATGGCCATATGATTCTGAAGGCTACAGCCAATCTGAAAATTCGACAAAAGAAATGAATATAAGCGAATGGTTTTCAATTCAGATAAATGTTCAAATATCTCCTATTGAATTCCAAAATAATTATATAATTCTCGATGATTTTTCTGAATGAATTTTACGTTTCATGTTCAATCACGAGAAAGGTCCAGTTTATGGGAATGAATCAAATATTTCGAACTTTATTCAATTTGAAAAAATCATAAGAGAAGTATGTAAGATCTGACAACTTTGAGTGATAGCGCGTATTGAAGCTGAATTTATACTCTTTTCACATTAAATTAGGAATCCTGAGCTAATATTGAAATAATTAATATCTCTCCTACTCGACCTCGGTATGTGTCAATAACATCCCAAGTTTCAATAAATTCCGCCGATAAGTTTGGCTCTGCTGATGATGGTTTCATTTTTTTTCCATGAACACTCACCCTTTGGCCTGTATCATTCTGTTCTGGAAAAATGCAGAAATTAATTTTTTATAGTTAAGTCGTGATGTCCTTGTCCTATTCTACCTCTGAATAGAGTATGTAAAGGGTGGGCAATATTTTAAACCAGAGGAGATAGACAAAATCTGATACCCACTTCTCGGTCTCTTTTTCTGGAAAACTAACAAGGGTAGTATTCATTTTTGGCCAACTTCTTTTGTTTTCGAGCGAAAATTCGAAAAATGGCGATATCGAAAAACATTTGTATCTCCGTTTTAATACTGATGATAGAGCTATGAAATTAAAACATTATACAGGCACTTTTTTACATAGAATCCAGTGGCGTGCTCGGCTTTCCAAAATGGTTTTTAATCTCGAAGCTATGGCCCCCTTTCTAATGGTAACACTAGATTTCTGTGCCATTTTTTGAATGCTTAATTTTTCCTGATTTCAAAAATATATAACATCGTATGGTTTGTATCAATATAAATAATAGAAAATGTTCAAATACCTTTTTTCAACTGAGAGTCTTAATATTTCTATGGTTTCAACTATTGATGGACACAGAAAAATTGAGCTTCCTATAACAAGAGTAGTGTCCTTCCATCAATCTGATTATTTCTATGCTTTTTACTAATTTCTACAAAATTCGAATATAGGTATATTTTATGAAGTTTCGGAAATAACGAAAAGATCCACAGGATCGATTGTATCAATCGAAAGAGTTGTAATGAGATGGATGCATCAGAAGATTATTTTCATAGGTCTCCAGATTGAATACGCACAAGTGTAGTTTACTCAAAGTCACTTGAACTAATCCATAAAAACGCTTGGCCATAGATGTCCCTTTGAAGTGGATACCGCGATCTGCAAATTACCGGGGTTTATCTGAAAGTATTGTTAGGCAATAAATTCACTGGCCCCAAAGGAATTTCTGAAAACTTGGACAAACCTTGTATAATCGAAATATTCATCTTCCTCCAAGTGACTTTGGATATACTATACCAATCCATTTCAAATAGCACATGAAACAATGCATATATGATTGAACAATATAATTACGAAGGGAATTAGTAAAAATCATAGAAATAATCAGATTAACGAAAGGACATTTTTTTTTATAGGGAGCTCAATTTTTCTGTGCTCGTCAACAGTGAAACCATAGAAATGTTGAGAATCTTAGCTAAAAAAAAGTTTTTGAACATTTTCTATTATTTATATTGATACGAATCATACGATGTTATATATTTTTGATATCAGGAAATATTGAGCTTTCAAAATATAGCACAGAAATCCAGTGTTCCCATTTGAAAAAACATTACTTTGGGTTATAGCTTCGTAATTAAAAACTCTTTTGAAAAGACGAGCACGCCAATGGATTCTACGTAAAAAAGTGCCTCTATGATGTTTTCATTTCAGAGCTCTATCATCAGTATTAAAGGAGATATAAATGTTTTTCGATATCACCATTTTTCCAAGTCTCGCTTATAACTCGAAAACAAAAGAAGGTGATCAAAAATTAATACTACCCTGATTAGTTTCTCAGAAAAAGAGACCGAGAAGGGGGTATCAGATTATGTCTATCACCTCTGGTTCAAAAGTTGTAGTGCTAAAACATCGAAATTTGCCTACCCTGTACAGTTACTCTCGGAACACCCTATATAAAGATTTAATTCAAAGATATGAGTGATTTCTATCCGCATTTCCAAGTAGGACAAATAACGCATCAACAGATAATGCGCTAAACTTTGTTTACCCCCTTTGATAATGCAGAAAGAAACCCTCCTGGGCGCCAAGCAACTACCCAGACCTAAATCAAATACAACAGTGTTAGCGGTCTGAAGGCTCATCGCTTTTGTTTGATCATGATTGAGTTATCACCCGTCAAAAATCTGAAAGCGTTGATGCAAGCAACAGACAATATATTATTCAATGAGTGGCATGTTAATTCCTTTCATGAGTCCGTTATTCATATTTCAATATCATAGTTTGTAATATCCTGAATGGATTGGTAAACTAAATGCTTAAATATCCTACAGGATAAAAAAGTAATAATAATGAATTTTTATTATACCAAAATGAGAGTTCCCAACTTGAGGGTACAAATAAATAAGCATTGGATAAACAAGAAAATGACATCCTAGAACTCAAAAATACAAAATTCACAACAAGTATAAATTTAGGCTTGGTTAAGCGATCGCCTAGAGGTATAATTTGATTTCTTGGCCTTTCGTCTTCTTCTCTGTGACTTTACTCGGGTTTGCAATAATTAAACACCCTTAATTATGTACATCTATTTACAAAGTCACACTTACAGTACAAACACAGTATTGAGAAGATCTTAATTATCGTCTCAATTACAATTTCTCAGTACAGTACTGAACTTCGTCTCAAACTCGTCGAATGCTAACTAAGAAACGTCTTCGATATGTCGCGTCTTCGTCTTACTTAAGTTTTGGTCGTCTTCAACTAATTCGTGACTCGTCTAATTCTAGTCCGCAAACCGTCTTTCGTCTTTACGTCTTCCTTCTTGAGCCTCGACGGACTGATGACTAACTCTGAACCTAGCTTCGACTTGGCTAACTTAGACATAACTCTACTGATCTTCTCTGGCAATCCCTTCTTTCAACTTGGCCACACCCCTAGCATCACCCCGATATTTTGGTGGAAAGTACCAAGTACCACCCCTAGTCTAATAAGATTTTGACCGTACCGCCCGCAAAACTCTGCGGATTACTGGAAATCTCAGCCGTGGAATATTCCCGAATGAACAGCACGTGATACGCAGATGTGACATCCGGCACCACCGTGCTCGTTTTCGATCTTTCCAACCCTCAGTAAATCTCTTAAGATTTACAATCGACATGACATTTCTTCGACACCTCGAAGAATTAACACTTCATTTACACATAATCTACACTAGCAATTCGTTCCTTGTAAATCCATTGAAACTGTCATGCCCTCGACCCTTGAAGAAACTAATAGGTCTCCAAGCATTTTGGTGACCATGATTGTCAATTATTTACAGGGAAAAATAACTGAATCCTACAAAGCTACAAAACTATAACTATAAAAGCACATCAAAACCAAGCTTATTAGAATTCTCACAAAACTGATACCCAGGTGCAATCCGAAGTGTATTGGTCCGAGGAGTAGGCAGGCCAAACGCCAGCGGACGCCTTGTCACCACTCTCGGCACCTGGATGTTGACTCGGGAGAGCAGGAAAGGGCAATCTATCCTTCTACTAAGGAGTGCGAAATTTGTGCACTGCAGGGTCTGCCGTGCAAGGAAAATTGAAATTCCAATTTATGCCATGATACCCGAAAGATCAGCACCTCGCTCAAGATACCTCCCCGTCCTCCTGAACATGACATACTCTAAAAATTCCCTCTGAAGTCGCTCCACCGGAGTGGGATGAGTTGCATATATTGGAAAGTATATCAAATTAGCATATTCCAACTTACTAACAACAAGCGAAAAGTAAACACTCCTGATGGCAGACAAATCAACTACTTTTGTTTTGAACTTGAATTGATTTCAAGCCAAGCTCAAGTCAAGTAGCTTTAATTTCAAATAAAACCGTGGATCCCTAGTTCAAATAAAAATTGCAGTTCGAAGAACATCGGTCAAATTATATCATAAAATGAAAGTTTTCAATGGATATTGGTGAAAGTGAAGAATATTACCTAGGTAGATCTTCTTATTAGCAAAAAATAAATAACTTCTGAAAGTTGGGAGATGGCTATCATAATAAGTAATGTGATAAAACTGATATCATAACTCAAATTTCATAGTTTTTTCGTATGGAATCAGCATTGATTGTGGTTCAATTAAAAAGCGTTTTGATGTAAAAATACTCACACTTTATTTTTTCACTCAAATAGCAGAAACCATGAAAAGAAGTACCTTAAAATTCAATATCTGACAATCTAATTAAAATCTGATAAAATTAAACTGGGGCGAAGACCCTTATTAAGGAGTCCAGTTTGGAGAATTCATTCTGGCGTGGCGAAAACTTGGGAATATTCAATGAATGCTGATATAATCAGTTGGTATTGACGTTGTTGGCTCAAAAATTAATTAAGAAGTTAATGAAGTCGCTCATTCAGTGCAAAAAGGCATAACTATTCCAGATGTTATTTCTGGAAGGCATAAGAGTTGAAATAGTAAGACTACTATTTCAACTCTTCTGCCTCTTCGAAGATAGACATCTTCGAATAAAATTGAATTCACTCATTTATAGAAAATTCCCACTTGGATCACTTTACTTCTATGAATTGTGCAAGAGTTTTTGATATATTACTACTACAGTACAGGTTGTTCTGGTTTTCCAACAAGAGGTTTCATTTTGGACAGCCCGCTAGGTGGACAGCTGACACTTTTGAAACTGCCATTTTTTGATTCAACACCTTCACACTTTTTCTGTGGAGTCATGTGAAATATGAGTTCTATGCTAATGCTTCACAATCTCTTCAGGACCCTAAAAATGGAGTTTGTTAAGTTATCGAGGACATACATTCGCAAATGTGCGAATTGGTCATGGAAAATTTCATGAAAATGACCTTAGCTGGGGCGGCTAGTTGGCTGTTATTGTTTTCCTTCGTTAATAGACCACCTTCCTCTTCACAATGAAATAAACATCCAATAATTTCTATTGAAATATATCTCTTTCAATAGCAAAATAGCTATATTTTCGAAATTGTTTCAGGAAAACAGAGTTCTAGATCTTAGTATCGGACAATCACACATAAAGTTGTTACTTTTGAATAAATTAGTTCAATATAACAAAAAATTCATTGTTCACCGTCTTTGTTAAACCCAAAATAAGTTAATCGTAGATCAGCATTGTTTTTAGGCAAAAAAAAACAAAGCAATATAGCACACCGTCAAAAGGGCACTCAAGTTACTTAGCTCTACTCATTGAAGATATGGTGCGGATACTCTAACGTAACAGCCAGAGCCAGCTCTAACGTTTCTGCCACCCTGGTGGCAAAAATATAAGTCAGCGCTCTTGCGGGTTTAGGATTCTGTACTGAGCCTAAGAGGGGTATTGGTGAATTTGAATTCAGAAATTCAGTGTGGAAAACTCCACACTCTTTTATGAAGTATTTTAGGTAAAGAAAAATCTATTATTCCTTTAACTTATTAAAACATTGCTTTGAAACGGGTTTCTACATCGTCATTTATTAAACATTCTGCTCTTTATTTGTCGACCGATTTTCCTTGTAATATCTTACTTAAATGTTAAACTAAGAAAATGAGATAAGCAACTGCAGATTGAAATTGCGTGTAGAGAATGATACAAAAAACCGAAAGCATGAGGTAAGTATATCCCGATTAGGGCTGGGAATCATGAATGAATGATTTGAATATTCGAATATTCATTGAATGATTCTTCGAATAATTGCATTTTGAATTATTCGAATATTCATGAATATTCGAATATTCAGTGAATAGTTGTGTATTCACTGAATAGTTGAATAATCAATGATTGCTTTTCTATTTATGAGTAATCAGTGAATAGTTGAGTATTCACTGATTATACAGTGAAAAGTTTCCTATTCAGTGATTAGTTGGATATTTATGAATCATTTGTGAAGTTACGAATGAAAGTTTGAATGATCACTTAACTCACTATTCAGAAATGATGAAAACAATGGCCTAGCTGCTGAGACACGTTAATTTAAATGAAAAAAAATAAATAAAACAGTTTTGTGATTTACTATGGACAAATCGTTTTATTAATATCGGAATTACTGGAAATTACATATAGTGAAATTGATAGATACAATTGAATTAAAATTATTCATTTAATAGTAAAAACGATCTAAAGAAAAAATAATAGAATTGGGATTTCATCAACGAAAAAATATAAAAATGGAATTTAAGATTCTAAAATATGAATTTAACAATAAAAAGTTCTAATAATAATATAAGATTCTACATTCGAAATCTAATGCCGTCTTTTTAATCGATTGCTTTCCGTATGCATTGCCATTTCTAGACATTACTCTATTTCAGTGGTCAAATATGGCTTGATTCTGAATTGCGAACCGACGAATCTTTCTATTCTTTCAAATCTGAGGTTTTAAAATGTACACACATTAACTGGAGTAACATAATTCTCTAACAAGACTAAATCAGTAAACAAAGTTCTTTGAAAATTTCACATAATTGAACACGAAGTGTATTCTTGAAGGATTTAATGTTCTCAAAATCCGCTTGATTATTCTTTTTGTACCTGTAGACCTGTTATGGGTCTATATAGATTGTATTGTCCCAGCAAATGTTTTACTGCGTCTATTTAAGGATCTATTGTATTTTGTACGTTTAAATGTAATGAACATAATTTCTGCATTTACCAAACGACAATTTGATTATTAAAATATGACAATTTTTTCGGTAAAACGTATACCAGAGTACTACTGAACTAGCGATAGCGCTGCCTTTTGCAAAATTCGATGATATTTCACTGAGCTTGACTTTTATTTATTTTTTTTGACGAACGTTCAATTACGTTACTGTGGAAATGATCACAATATGGTGAGAGACGAGACACCAAAACGATTATACCACGTCGTCAAGGGTGTGTTCACTCTTCAAAACGCTCGTATTTTATTGGTTCATTAAAACATGAGTTTAATCACTGAATATTGACTGAATATTCATTGAGTAATAATTGATTAATCATTGAATATTCAACGAATAGTTGAATATTCATGACTACTCAAGAATAATCAAGCATGAATATTTGTTTGAATGAATTATTCGGATAATCGAATAAATTTAACAATGATTATTCGAATGCAAAAAGGCCAAAGAGTTCCAGCCCTAATCCCGATGTTGAATGCAAAAACCATCGATGGAAAAGAAGGGACGACAAAGCGGATAGATAAAGGAAAATAATAAACCTTTGATATAGACATGTCTTAGTGCAATAAAAGTAATCATCTTGAAAGCGAATATAAACTCATAAAAAATCGTAAAAGGGTCCGATAATACCGTGCCGAGTTCAAAGAAGAGTACAATAAATATTGGTTAAGTTTTATAGAAATTAATTTTTTCATTTTGAAAATCTTGGGGAGGATAATTTTCCCAGTACTTTACAGTATTTATGTCCTTGACTACGACGTAGGTATTACATACTAAAATTGCAGCAAATCCCATTTATAGTTGTTCTGCCTCATCATCTGATCAAATAAGTATTGTGTATTGATATGCCTTCTAGAAAAACTCATCAAATAATCGTCCTCGTCAATATGATAATATTACACACATTAATGAATCATATTCAACATTTCTCTTGCTTCCTCCTCGGTTTTCTCGCAACTTGAAAAAATATAATTACAAAATTTCCCGGAACTGCGATATTAATCTTTTCTGACATATTGTCCCTTGAATTTTCCAGGACCGGAAAATTGCATTATCCATCAGATGTCTGTGGTCCATTATTCGAAGAGGAGCTTGAATTTTGGGGACTGGATGCGAACCAGGTGGAACCTTGTTGTTGGATGACATATACTCAGGTAAGTTGCCAGCGGCATAATTTTAATTTAAAAACGATTGATTGAATGAACTTATGGAAGCTTCTTGTTTGGAAAAAATTTTGAAGGATTGGAATAATCCACCATAACAACCCATTTGATTTATTGACGTATACATCCATTAAGTTTGTCAATTTGTGCCTTATAGAGTTCTCAAATGTTCACCGATTAACCCCTTGAAATACATAAATTGCAGATTATAACAGAAAAACTTGACAAAGGCACTGTTCAGAAATTTCAACCAATAAGGGACAATACAAATATTCTGTATATCATGAAATTGTCACCCGTTCCTGGTAATAAATAACATGTTGAATTTACATTATTTACATTGGTCCTTATTAGGTTGAAAGGTGTAACCAGTGGAAGACGGAAAAATAATAATAATAATAATAAAGGCCTTCATTTATAGAAATTATGATACAAAAAATGCAAAAGATTTGAGGGCGAGATTTAGTTCGCGCTGTCTCAGGTATTATAACTTGAAAATAAAACCTACTAAAAGTCCCGAGACCTCACGTCTATTTTTCCACCTAACCCTCTGTAATTGAACTAAACACAAGATAAAAAAAGAAAGAAAAATATGTTCGAACATAAGCCACTAACTTAAATCGAATGAGCTCACCAATGCAGCAAAACAAGCAAATCTTTGTAGAATATTCACTAGATACAGCCATAGCACAACAAAAAAAAAACAAAAATTAATAAATTTTCAAGATGTTGAGTTCAAAGGAACATAATATATCAGTTAGTTGGAATAATTTAATTGGTTTACTATAAATACAATGGGTCATTACAAGAGTTGTTTAATATGTGTAGTTTGAATTTATCTAAAGTTAAGCCCTTGTATTCAAATCCCAACCCATTCATAAGATACGGAACTTGATAGGAAAACGATCTAGTAAATAGCGCGGTGAAGTGTTTGGGAATAGAAATCGTGTCCTTTGAACGAATATTAACATTGTGGATTTCAAAACGAAACCTGATTTTATTAGTAAGCAACAAAGGTGAATTACGTCTGATTATATTGAAAAATAACGTGAGAGAGTGTAACTGCCTTCTATGTTCCATATTTAGCCAATCAGTGCATCTGAGACTGTATGTTACCGGTTCATACCTTCTGATCCCATGAATGAACCTCAAACATGAATTCTGTAAACCCTGGATTCGCTTCTCATCCACAACGGTCAAGCAGGGACCATAAACTACATCACAAAAGTTTAGATGAGAAAGAACCAGCGAGTCACAGAGAATTTTCTTATTATTACTGTTCAAGTATTTCCGACTCTGATACAGAAGTCTCAAACTCAAATAAGCTTTACTCAAGCACATCGAAATGTGCTTAGAAAATCTTAAATCTGTGTCCATAGTTAAGCCTAGGTTTCTTATATTTTCCTGAAAGTCGATCGTCTTCTCCCCCCAACACTATGGTACCGCCGAAATCCCGCAAAAATGCTCTTCTATCATTCTTACCACCGAAAAGAAGACATGTTGACTTACTGATGTTCAACTTCAAACAATGGTCTTGAGAAATTTCATGTATTCTACACAAGTCGAAATTCAGAGCACTTATAGCTTGCTCAGCCTCATCGGGTTTGAAAGAATATTTCAGCTGGCTGTCATCTGCATAAAAATACAACCTTGCTGAAAGGGAAATAAAAGCAAAACAACAAATATAAATAATGAAAAGCAGAGGTCCAAGAATGGAACCCTGCGGGGCTCCAGAAGTCAGGCTCACAAAAGAAGACAACACACCATCAATAAGTACCGCTTGGGATCGAGATCCGATATAACTCTCAACCAGCCTTATGGCCTCCCGAGAAAAACCAATATAATGAAGTATAGCCAACAAGACTTTGTGATTTATTGAGTCAAATAAAATAATTTCGAGGAAAAAACATTGAAAATTCGTTCAAATGAAGAAATTTTAGGAGTTTTTTACAAATTGAAGCAAAGCATATCAACGAACGAGATAACATGATTTATTCGAGGATTTATCAGGAATGAAACATTCTTCAAAACTGTTTATTCCATCATAAAATATTTCAAATTTCAAGGTTTAATTGCCGGAATCGAATAGTTGTTGAAATTGAGTTTGTTATTCGAAAGAACACTTATAGGTACATTAACATTGACTTGAAGAATGAAATGAGTCGAAACTGTAGTGCATAAGTTCTTATTGATTTCATTAGCACTGAAATTGCATTAGTGAAGATCGGGTGTTGCAAACCTTATCTTCAATGAAAAGGACGATGTATTGGATTAATGTCCAGCGACAATCCAAACGATGTGAAAGATATCTTAATTATGTGACATAGAAAATGTGTATGCATAATTCAGGAAAAGAATGCTGTAATCTTATATATTTCGGATGCTGAATTATATTTAAGAGTTCTAATATGCGCCATAAGCTCATGTTGATCCACCAGTCTGGGAAAAATTATTTATTTTTCAATCTGATTCTGTACTCTTGATCCTACTCTTCTGAAAAAGTCGTTTAAAACATTAGTAATTTCTTTTTTTCTGCTATGAAACTATAATTTCCGTTTGTTTCATTGTGTTGTCGAATGTTTTTCATTAATGTTATTCCTTACGTCATTTATTAGTTTTCAAGTTCGTCTTCATCATTTTTAGGTTTATCTGATTTTTATGTATAATAGTTAATTAAAGATATTTTCAATAATTTATTCATTTCATATCTATATTTTTTGTACAGGGTGGGCAAATTTCGATGTTTTAGCACTACAACTTTTAAACCAGAGGAGATAGACAAAATCTGATACCTCATTCTTGGTCTCTTTTTCTGAGAAACTAACAAGGGTAGTATTCATTTTTGGCCACCCTCTCTTGTTTTCGAGATATAAGCGAAAATTGGAAAAATGGCGATATCGAAAAACATTTATATCTCCGCTAATACTGATGATAGAGCTCTGGAATTAAAACATTATACAGGCACTATTTTACGTAGAATCCAGAGGCGTGCTCGTATTTTCAAAAGGGTTTTTAGTTACGACACTATGACCCAAAGTTATGTTTTTTTAAATGGGAACACTAGATTGATTCGAATTTTGTAGAAATTAGTGAAAAGCATAGAAATAATCAGATTGACGGAAGGACACTGCTCTTGTTATAGAAAGCTCAGTTTTTCTGTGCTCATCATCAGTTGGAACCATAGAAATAGGTCTTAGGTAAAAAAAAGTTTATGACCATTTTCTATTATTCATTTTAATACAAACCCTACTATTATATATATTTTTGGAATCAGGAAAAATTAAGCTGTCAGAAATTGCACAGAAATCTAGAGTTCCCATTAAAATAAACATAACTTTGGGTTATAGCTTCGTAAATAAAAACCCTTTCGAAAATACGAGCACGCCACTGGATTCTACGTAAAAAAGTGCCTGTATTATGTTTTAATTTCAGAGCTCTATCATCAATATTAGCGGAGATATAAATGATTTTCGATATCGCCATTTTTCCAATTTTCGCTTATAACTCGAAAACAAAAGAAGGTGGCCAAAAATGAATACTACCCTCGTTAGTTTCTCAGAAAAAGAGACCAAGAATGGGGTATCAGATTTTGTCTATCTCCTCTGGTGTGAAAGTTGTAGTGCTAAAACATCGAAATTTGCCCACCCTGTACATCACATCCTTCACGCTATGTTTTTCAATAAATAATTTTTTCATGAGACGAGAATCGATATTCGAAAATCACAGAGAATTTGATTATGGTTCTATAGGGTGACCTTCTTCACTATGCGCCTCCAACTGTGCCCTTTATACAATTTGAAGACATGCATGCGTGCATATCAAACCTTGCGCTTTCATTGTTGAATCCATCATTCAAATTCAAACGATGAGCGTTGCCATTCACCTGCATTCGTTATGGATCGTTACATAGGCATAATCTCCCATTGGAAGCAAACCATCCAACAATGGAAACCAGCAATACTTTCCGGATGTTAACGTAACATAATCGAATAATACGGCCTTCATCCAGAAACACCCTCACGTTTTCCATTCGACGCATTATTCACTTTTATTGCCGAACAGCTTAACTGGAACATAAAAAATTTCGAAAGCCGCCGTTCCTGATTTTCATTTCCCTCGTAAAAATTATCCTTTCTGATGCTCCCAACTTTACAGTGGGCTCCTCACGTGCGCCGCTCCCCTTTGTTCCAGTATCACGTTCTTGGCATTAATGAAAGGATGAGGTTAAAAAATATAACCCTCGCGGCCTCTAATAACAGTGAGCTGGGAAGGATGCCCAAATGTAAATGAAACGTGCAGGTTGATTGAACACAAGTAAACGAGTGAAAAGTCAGCTTTTGTAAAATATAATTGTTGTTTATTTTTCGAGTTATATAACTTCAAGTTGGCATTACTGTTCAAGATGGCGACCGATTTAACAGCTGTCAAGTGATTTATTCTCAATTTGGTTTGGCAATTCATCATGAATAGACTCACGCCTGAACAACGCTTGCAAATAGTGCAATTTTATTTCGAAAATAATGGTTCTGTGCGGAATACGTATCGCGCACTACGTCCATTTTATCGTCGACAAAATCGTTCATCAGAGCAGTTAATTCGATTAACCATGGAACGTTTTTGCACCACGTTTACTCTTATTGATAACGCTCATCCATTGAGACGCCGTAAAGAAGAAGCTATTGCTGCTGTAGAGCGTAGCATTGAGGAAGACCCGAATGAGTCTATCCGCCATCGGGCACCGAAATTGGATCTGTGTCCATTCACTTTATGGAAGATTTTGCGGAAAGATCTTGGATTGCGTGCTTACAAAATCCAACTCGTGCAAGAGTTGAAGCCAAACGATCATCAAGTAAGGCGTAGATTCGTCGAATGGGCCCAAAATGAGATTGCTGTTGTTCCCGATTTTCATAAGCGAATTTTGTTAAGCGATGAAGCGCACCTCTGGTTGAATGGCTACGTCAACAAACAAAACTGCCGCATTTGGAGTGAAGCTAATCCTCAAGTGTATGTCGAAACACCGTTAGATCCAGAAAAACTGACTGTTTGGTGCGCTTTATGGGCTGGTTGAATCATTGGTCCGTACATCTTCAAAACGATGATGGCCAGAACGTTACAGTCAATGGTGATGGGTATAGAGCTATTATTACTAACTTTTTCATTCCTGAATTGAACAACCATGATGTCCAGGAGCTGTGGTTCCAAAAAGACGGCGCAACATGTCACACAGCTTGTGTCACAATCGATTTATTGAAAGACACGTTTGTTGACCGCCTAATTTCACGTTTTGGACCTGTGAATTGGCCTCCAAGATCTTGTGATTTAACACCGGTAGACTACTTTCTGTGGGGCTATGTAAAGTCATTGGTCTATGCGGATAAGCCACAAACTCTTGACTATTTGGAAGACAACATTCGCCGTGTTATTGCCGATATACGGCCACAAATGTTGGAAGAAGTCATCGAAAATTGGACGTCCAGATTGGACTACATCCGAGCCAGCCGTGGCGATCATATGCCAGAAATCATATTTAACATGTAATTCCACAAGATTATCTTGTGGATAAATAAAATTCATGTCAATCGAATAATCAATCGTTGTTTTATTGAAATTTAAAGTTCTATAGCTCTAAAAAACAGCCTCTACTTGCCCTTGGAGAGTTGTAGTCAATGGAATCCAGTTAATTGAATTCAACTAAGTATTGAAATTTTAAAAATAATAGGACGAAAATGAATGAAAATAAATAAATTTCAACGGAGTTAAAGAATTCCATGGTCCAGTTGGTTTTTCATCTAACCTTTCACCCAAAACAGCGATAGACATCTTCAAAGGTTGAGAATCCAGGAACTTTTGAGCACTTGCGTAGAGCCTTCTGAATCCGATAATAAAGAAATAAATCGGTATTTAAACATCTTGTACTAAAATACTTTTTTCTCACGTGTTGATCCACCTACATGAGTGACAGAAAATTCGTTCACGCCTATTGATCATCTTTTCATCAAATAAGAAGACATTGATATTTTATCGGAATACGTTTATTCTTCGTTCTTGCATCACATGATCTCCATAAAAAAGAACAGAAAACACTGAATGAGATTCGAAATAAAAACAAAAGTAACCAACTTTCGTGAACGATCTTTTGAGGAACGAAGACTGGTCTGATGTTCTATGTGCGAAAGATGTCCAGACCGCTTATTCGTCATTTATTCATAAATTAAAGGAATATTTAAATGATTCAATTCATGTAGGCTGAATAGCTCCTTGAGAAAGAGGCAAAGCTGGATAACTGAAGGAATAATGATATCTATAAACAGAAGGGATCGACTAAAACGAGATATAAATTTTGATTATTCAGCCGATAAACATAGCCATTATAAACGATTCAGAAATATATTGGATGAGACAATAAAGAATGCAAAAACAACATATAATCGGCAAAAATTATATCAAGCAGGGAATTTTTCAAAAAAAATATGGAAAACACTAAACGATATATCTAACGTGAAATTGAAAAATAAAAAGAGAATAATCAATATACGATAGGATCAAAACAATGTTATTATCATTATTTTATCTATGATTTATCTAAACTATGTGGAAGATATCTTAATAATGTGACATAGTAAATGTGTATGCATATTTTAAGAAAAAAAAAATGCTGTCATCTTATCTATTTCGTATGTTGAATTATATTCAACAGTTTTAATATGCGCTATTAGCTTATTTTGACCCACCAGAGACAACAAAAATTTGATCTATAATATTCTCGGGGACAGATTATTTTTACTTAAATCTGATTCAATCAATCAATATACGACAGTATCTAAACAATGTTACTCAACATGAGGAAGTGGCAGATTTTTCAAACATTTTTTTTTAATATAGGAAAAAATATACAAAAAAAAATTGAAAAACAGATACCTTATAATCCTTACGCTAATCTTAACAGAAATATCTTGAGCTCAATTTACCTCAAACCAGTAACAAAAAACGACTTTATTCAACATAAGTAGATTAAAGGATTTTTCTTCACCTGGAAAAGATGAAATGAAGTCGAGAGCAATTGAAAATACTCATATAAACATAATAATAACTCACCTTGCATTCATCCTAAATTCTAGGCTTTTGTATTATCTAACTGCACTCCTTTAGAAGTTTGAAAGGTAAATAAAGGAGGAACGATAAAACCATTAAGTCGATTTCTCGTAATGAAACTTATTTACTTGTGCATATTGAATTATTCAAATTATATCATACTAAAGGGAGCTTTCTATTTATTTGATTCCTCGAAATATTTGGTTGTTTACTCTCATTGTTTATTTTGTATCATTTAATTGAAAACTGCTCATTAATGATGATGCAAATTCCTATATTGTTCCTTTCGAATTTAATCGGGTATATGGAGGGACCAAATCGAATTTGGGAATGAATTAGTTATCAGTGAGTCTGATCTTATTGTTTGAGATGACCAAAATTGAATAATTACAAATTTTTGACCGTATGATAGAAGGATCTATTCAGAGAACGAGCTCTCAAAAGTATTTCGATAATAGTCAGAAAAATTTGGTGAACTTATTTCAACCTATTTGAAAATGATGTAAGGAGAAGAGCAGATTGATGGTATAAGCATACAGAATAATAAACTGCCCCACAAAAGTTGAGAGAGTTCAAAAATTTTGTGACCGTTTCAAGAGTTGCCGATTTTTGTGCTCCAAATGTTCATTTATGAGAAATGAAATGTATATTTTCTAATAATATCTGAATGGTTTTTTGGCGAGTTGTTCTCAAGCCAAATTACGAAGTGCGCCTTTGTCCAGGGATTTCTGCCTTAGACACACCTTCTCACACCATCGTGGAGAAGTGACTCTGTTGGAACGCGACAATGTAGTTTGGCGTGAACAGCCATAGCGCTATCTGTGCCGACTACCTACTAGAGAAGGAGACACGCAGGTGTACTTAGGGGGGAGAGAGCGCATGCGTGCTGTGAAGGGGGAAATGCAAGGCTTGGCGTGGCATCGGCGCTAGTGTCCGATGAATAAGCCTGACGCCAGTAACCGTAATGTTGAGCGGGGCGAGTCGCCTCTTGCGTTCCAACGCTGCAACTTTCCGCCATCAAGTCATGGTCACCACTTTGGCGAGTCATTCTCGAGCCAAAATTTTCAAATTTTTGAGTAAACTGATTATGCACTACAAATACCGAACATAAATTTCCACATTTTACATAAAGATCTATCATATTAAAAAAATTTCTGAAGAAAAATTGAATGAAAACAGTCTCAAAATCTCTCAACTTCTGGAATATTTTTCATTGATGTGCTGAACCTTCTCCAAATTCAAAAATTCCTCCACATCTTCCAATTCCTTCATTATAACCATTACATTTCATAAAAATACCAGAAGTTCAAAGAACTCAACTCATAAAAGTGAGTTGAATGCTCATTAATGAATATTTCCTTATGATTTTTGATGATTCTCATTTGACAAAAATTTATAACATAAAAGGCAAAGGTATATATAAAAGATAAATGGCGAAAAGATGCTCGGAACCTTGAAAACAGCAGATTAGATTTAATGAACTATGTTGTGTTCTTCAAACACGGAGTTCTACCTGTTTTAAGATATCTTTCCATGAGGATTCTCCCTGATTAATGACACAAAATAATAAATTTGATTTTACAATTTCAATGCTACGAGATATTCAAGGAATATGCATCTAATATGTGTGTATTCACCTCATATGTATATTTATGAATATCAAAAGTTGCGAGTAGACATTAATTGGTAGAAGATGGAACCTTCTTACTAAGTGCCTACATCAGAGAATTTCGTCAGGGCCTCCTTGCAAGGAGCATTAAATAAATCAAATAGGATTTAAACTAATTCAATATACATAATATCTAAAACGAACTGACATGGAATACTCAAGAACGTTTTAAGATCCGAAATCTTTCCAGTTATATCTCTTTGAACATGAATAAACGAACTGCTTTGACACGACAACTCAAACTTTGAAATATTTGGAGCTAACAGCAAAATTAGGGGGATAATATACTGTAGATTTTCTTGGAAATTGCAAAAGGAGTTGTATCGCTCGCAACTCATTATTATGGAATTTTTCGTGTAATCGCTTCATGACTGGCGATGAATACAATGTTCAATGCCTTCTCGCGTTTGCCTCCATTGTTTGGCAATAAAAGGGAGCACACTGTCTGAAAAATTCGTTCAGGCGCTGTTTTCGTAACACAATACACTGTAAATAGGTCTAGTCATTCTTTAAGAGATCAGTTGTTTGTCCTCAAATATTTGTTGATAAGATTTCCTGCAGAGATAATGAAAAACACGGCAAGTTTCACAAAACGGTTTGTTGTTTCTTCGATCTCACACGACATAACATCCTGTTATCCTACCTTTTTTGAACCTCAGGTTATTAGCCTCGTAATTCAAAAAAATATTGTGGAACCTTTATAACTTTCAGAATATGAATTTGTGGAGGTACATGAAATATTTAATATTATTATATAAGTACAAATTCGAAATCGTTTTCTTTTATATAATATCATTCAATTGTTATGATTTTTAATTTCCATCAGAAAAATTGCCTTGAACGGTTCGAAGCATTGAGGCACTCCAATGAATACTCCACCATGAAGTTTAACCGAATTTTGAGATGGATATCAAAATTATGACGGCATTATGCCAAAACCTTCAGTATGTGATATATCTTTTTGATTTATACTTTCCTGTCTAGAAATACATAGGCGTACAACTTTGCTTACTCCGTTTTTTCCCGAAATTCGAAGCTTTATTGTAAAAAAACTGGTTATACATTTATGATTCAAAGTATTGTCCATCGCTGGTCTTTACTTTCTCTCATCTTTCGGGCAGCGAACGAATCCCGCGTTGAAAAAACTGGTCATCTTTTGAAGCGATCTATGAATCGATCCAATTTTCTACTTCTTCATATCCTGAATTTCTGGTCAGCCAGGTCGTTGGCTATTGATCGAAACAAGTGATATTCCAAGAGAACTACGTCTGAAGAATACGGCAAGTGGGGTAGGACTCAAATTTCAACATTTCGCAACATGAGGTCGAGCATTGTCATGCTGTAAAATCACGTTATCATGTCTCTCATTGTATTGCGACCGTTTGTCTATCAATGCTAGGCTCAAACGCATTAATTGCCTTACCATAGGTATTTGAGAGCCGCAGCCGCAGATTTCTTCATGTAAAAGCAGAAAATTAAGACCTCCCACAAATATTGAAAATTTAGCTCGTAAGCTGACATTTTTGATCGAAAATAACTTTATGATGCAGACACAAATCGACTAATATTTCGATGGCATTATGATTACCAATACACAGGCTTATTGTTTGATATCTATGATCTATTTATTTCGACTAGCACTTGACGCTGCATCCATCTATTGCAAAACGGCGGAAGCAGAGTTGTTCACCTCATACAACTCCTACTGACCAAATAAATGAATATACTGCATATCTAAACAAAAATAAAGACAGACGTATGCTTAGGAATTTATGTATCTCTTAACACAATGTTTCCTTATCAGTGTTTTCAAAAAACTTACTAAATTAAGAAACTTTTAACTTGTATATTCATTTCCCCCCACTTGAATTTGAAGATACCGTAGGCTAACTGGAAGAAATTAATTCTTTAGTAGGATATACATGGGATGGAAAAATGTCAACATGTAGTTCTTCTCTTTTACTTTTCTATGAAATGTATATACAAATTAACATTTACAAGTGAAATAAATAATCTAAATGATATGATGACAGATTAAGCCAAGGCCGTCGCTAGCCAAATTGCCGCCCTAGGCGGAGACCCATTTTGCCGCCCTAACAGAAGCCAACTCTTCAGAATGCTAAAAATTGATATTGGATAATTGGGGTCCAGCGCCTGCTCAAGCGCAAGTTCTATTTTTATGGATTCTAATTTTAATTCAATAGATGATTTAGGATAAGTGGATTGTAATAAACAATAAACAGGCTCAACTGAATTCAAATGAACAAATTATAAATAATATATGAATTGAGTTCAGGCTTCAGATCCTTTTTTTGATATGATGAATATTCATTCACGATGCAAAGATTAGTAAATTTGATTTAAAAAAATCATCAGTGAAATTCGTTTGAATTAAAAAATTCATTCAATTCGTTCTTCCAGTAAATGTAGATAATGCCGCTCTCCATTATTTGCCGCCCCTTTAGAGAGGGCCCTGCAGTTTCAGGTTCCTAGCTAGTTTCGATTTCAGAAAAAGCTTGAAAATTTGTTCTTTTTTGTTCAAGATTATCGAGTAAAACAATCGGATGATGCGGATAAACCATTATCTAATTCGAATGCGCTCACGCCCAACACTAGTTAATATGATATAAAAAATGAAGAATATTATTAAATAATGAAATGTGGTATGAAATAATAAAACTTCTTATATTTCTTGAGAAGTATCAGTTGGAAGTGATGGAATGGAATCGTTTTCTTATATTTTGCATTCCATTCTGAGGAATCAAGATTCTGATTAGGGAATTGAAAAGAAAATAATCCAGATCCCCAAGTTGCAATGAAATTCGGCTACATAAAGGGAACGCCGACATGCCTGATGAGTGCATGTGTTTTTTTAGCGTCAATAGCTCGTAAACAGCACTATAAGAGGATCACGCCACAACTAGATATTTATGAGTATAATGTTTAATGCGGACCTTTTATATTTTTGATGTTATTTAAATTTGTGGGTATTCGTTCCTGTTGTTGCTGACTGAATCAAATCTCATTTGGTACTTTGAATTTCTACACATGTGATTTTTGTTGATGCATGATATGCCGGCCTTGAATTTCACCGCCCTAGGCGACCGCCTACACTGCCTACCCACTAGCGACGGCCCTGGATTGAGCTATACTTCAGCAGTGATAAAAGTTCGTTTGTCTTTCATTATACATATATTGAATGATTTTGAGGAATATAAACTGAACGAGAGTTCAATTTTCACGAAGGTATTTTTGAACTGTGGATTCCTTATAGAGGACTTACATTCTAACATTATTTGATTATGAGAGCTATACCCTGCCGAATCCGCTACTTCAGATTTACTCTCCCATATTTCCTTATGACCATAATATTTCTTTTCATCTTTATATGATTCTAATAGATTCAGTACATGTTTTTTGAGAATTCTGCAAAATCTAAAATCCTCCTAGTCGTTTCATAGAAAAAGCCTAGTATCCAAGATTCAGTTTCATATAAAAGGATAGGTTCACACAAATTTCATTATGATTACCTATCTTTCAATAATAAGAATAGTGAATATGAACGATCTAACGTATGATTTCTTCTTCAGCACAGAGACACCCAAGAAACACTTGCAGTATTGGATCGACTGGATTTAGATACAGAAAAACCAAGCGACGAAGAAGTAGCCAGGAAATTCGGATTTGAAGAGGATTACTTCAAAGGTACCCTGTCATGGTGGCAGCATTTGAAACCGAAATTGTGGTCATTATTCGACGAGCCATACTCTTCAACAGCAGCGAAGGTATGAATCAAATCGTATCGAAAATAATTTGTGGTTGAAAAAAACTCAACAAAATAATTAATTATTGTTATTTGGCGTTATGGGTGGTAAGAATTCGAAAATAATAGAAGTATTGTATATTTATGAAAAACTATTTGCAACATCTCATTGGTAATTGTTGCAAACTAATAAGTAATATTCGCTGATATTCAGATATTTAAACATCAGAAATTCAACGCTTCATGAGTTAATGGGATTTTTATGAAAAAAATTGTAACGGTCAGGACTCACATTGTTTCGAATATTTTTTGCAGAAAAGGTATTTTTTGAAAAAAACTTGGTCATTTTTAATTCTCAAATACGTAGTATTATTACACTGTTTTTGGTTTCAACCAAAAATGTACAGAGAGTTCATCAGAAGATCTTGAACTTGGACAATTGAAATTAATCAAAACTCAATATTTCTAAATCAGAACTTAAATCTCTAATTATTTCAGTCAATTCTACGTATAAAAAGAGAAAGGTTTACTGAAGCAAATTCTTTACCTGAAATGAATACGTTAAGAGTTATCGTGGAAAAATTTCAAATGAGGAAAAACAGCAATTTTTAACTGTATGGGCTACACCACATAGTCTGTGACCGAGTTTGTGACTTTCGGAAAACATAGAAAGAAACGGAGAGTCAATGTTTCGATAACTTAATTCGACATTTCATGAATTGTGATCATAAAATAGATAGATATACATATAGTTGGTCTTTATTTGCAGATCATTATCATAAAAGGGCGAAGTCTAGCAAGCTATTCAACTCAATCCCTAATACACAATAAATTTTTAAAACTTAAAAAACAATGAAAATTCATTTTCAGAACGTGCAATATGGGTGTGACTAAGATATGTTCATATTTATCATACAATGTGGACACCATAACATAATCAATACAAGTCACATAACAGATTGAATATGTATTAACCATCATTGACCCTATTATTACACATCAGAAAGTGTTTGACTTTAGTTCGGAACAGGAAGATTCTTGTAATCAAGTGTAAATCCATTCTAAAACTTGTAGAGCATTGTACACCAATGATTTCTGAAACAACGTTGTGCTATATTTTGGCAGGTGAAGACTATCATGATCTCTCAGGTGGTGGTTTTCCGATAGTTGACTTCTCATAATGAAATGTTTCCTAAGATATCCGGGTAAGCCGGTGAGTTAAGGTGCTATGCGTAAGTATCAGAACACCAACACTTCGACTGCTCATTTTGAGCCATCTCAATCAACTGATATAATCAGCAATACCGCGCGACTATGTACTTGGAAAAATTGAGAACAAAATGACAACATCTATTCTGCAACTTTTGGACTCGAGAGCGATCGAAACTATCAAAAAAAGTCCCATATACATAAATTCCATAATTAAAACTAGAAAGCACATAGGCGCTTGTGAAGATTCGCATCCAGAACTTTCCTATTGACATACAGGAGCTTTTAGTGCAAAATACGATCGTTGAAGAAGTTTATTGACGTGCAGAGTGCATTTCAATTTATTATCTACTTATCACTCTCAAATTCCTACTATTATTAACTTTTACAAGTTCTTCGTCGCCCACGCAAATTCTCAAGGAATTATTGAGCTGATTTGTGGAATTTGATGGACCAAATATCATGTATTGACACTCATAAGAATTAAGTTCTAAGTTGTGTTCCCTAGACCAAGTCAGTGTTTATCTTAGTCATTGCATTCAAGTAGTCAGCTGGCTTGAAAGCTAAATAAATTTGAGTATTTTCGGCAAAGCAATGTAATTGGGAGTATTGAAAATATCTGCTGTATATAATATAAATAAAAGAAGTCTCAATATTGAGCCCTGTGCTTCCCCAGCTCTTATTCCAAATTGGTCAGAGAGCTTAAAATCCACCTTCACTATTTGGTTTTCTCTTAGTAAGGTAACCACTAAATACCTCAATCGCGCTCACTTCCTCTTTAGTTTCGCTAAAAGTAGCTGATGATCAATAGTATCAAAAGCTTTGCTGAAGTCTAGCAGTACAAGAGCCACTGCAATTCTTTATACTTGAATGCCGAAAGTCAAAGTCTATGTTATTTGCACCAAATCATCTTCGAACGAGACTCCGCTGCCTTGATTTATTTATTGATGGTGATCGTTTGAAATTTGTTCATGTGTCTAGAAACCTTGGTGTGATGCTCGATGATCGTCTCTCATCTGATGATCATGTGAAACTATTGCTTCGACGTTCTTTCAGTGCGTTGAAGCTGATTTATAGGAATAGACACTGTCTTACTACCAAAACGAAGACTCTCCTATGTGATACATTAGTGTTATCTCTTATCTCAATTCAACTTTTGCGACGTATTATATTGCCATTTTTATCATATAGAAATGTGAGAAGAATTCAAATGGTTCAGAATTCGTGTCTTTGTTTCATTTGTGGTATCAGAAGACGGGAACGGATCTCTCAAAAAATAAAAGAGATTGGCTGGCTGGACATGGATGCTCCCGGAAGGCTGCACTGTGCGTGCATGTTCCATAAGATAGTACTCAAAAGAACTCCTGCATACCGATATAACAAAATCACATTTAGGACTGACGTTCATAATTTCAGGACATTCAGACAATTTTTCAATTCTGCGAAAAGGCAAGCTTCGGACTAGTAATTCGGAGGTTGCGGGTTCGAAACCCGCTTGGGGAGGTACTTTTTCCAGAATTGAAAAATTGTCTGAACGCCGTAAAATTAATTTAATATGTGAATATATATACGGTAAACTATTATTTATCTATTTATCCCGGGCTCGGTAGGTCGGTTGGTCGGAAGATTCAGATACCTGAATCGAGCTGAAGTCGCGAAATGTCGACGATGCGAGAGGAAAGGTTAGGTGAATCATGATGATCACTGACGTTGTTATTATTATGTTCTTTCCATCAATTTATCTTTCCTCAACCCTTGCGAATTGTATATATATTTCGTAAGGCATATTAACACTCAATTCTGGGATTAGTTGTTCCTCATTGCGGAGAATCTTCAACTTCCTCGGTAGCTCAAAGGCGAGAGCTTCGTACTAGTAATTCGGAGGTTGTGGGTTCGAAAACCGCTCGGGGAGGTTCTTTTCCATAATTGAAAAATTGTGTGAATGCCGTGAAATTAATCTAATATTATTTTTTGTTCACGGAAACAAAGGCCAGAAAGTTTTTAAATCTCGATATCAGCACACAGTATTATCTCGTATAGTTGGAAAAAGTGAAAAAGTTTTGGTTACACGAAACCTCGAACATAATAAGATACTTAATATATTCTTCACGCTACGAGTCTTCCATTCATCTTCAGATATCAATGCCATAAATAACAGACGAAACCCTTTCGCCACGTCCAAATACCTACAGGTTGGAGTCAGACGCTGAATAGTAAATGAGCAACTGAGAATTCAAAAAGCACCGTAACTGCCATCATAGAGTGAGTTATTTCTATTTCACAGTTTTGAGTATCCCAAAATCTCATAAAGCAATTTTCGATTTGAAATTTTAAGGAAATCAAGGAACTCAGATAAGCACAAAATGGGGCTCACCTTGTGTTATGCTGTTCGTTGTGATCTCAGCCTACCTCGTAAGCTAAAATAAGAGCTAACAAAGTTTCAATCATTCCGAAGTACACCAAATGATCATATCGAATTCGAATTACGTTTGAACAAAATGGAGAAAACAATTCGACTAAATACAATTATTGTTAGAAACATTAGATGTAACAAAATAATAACAACGCGAACCTCAAAAATCGATATTTCATTAAATGCATGAAGTATTTGGAAGTATTATGACCTTTCAAATCTACAAAGCACATCTTCTGCAACGACCAAGACCCTGTCACAAATTTAAAATATCGCGCCATTATTCTCCAAATTTTCTTAGGATGATATGACGACATATTTCATGATATTTTGAATTAGTAATGATATTTTTGTAGTTCAAATAATGTTTGAAAAAAAATGCATGATTTGTAATTCTGCTAATAGAAATTTCGGATAATAATCATTCGGTACCAGTTTACAAGGACAAGCTATAAATTTGTAAATTGTATTAAGAAACAAAAAAATTTATCTGTCTCTATTTTAATTTATGTATTCAATTTATTAATTGTACAGTTTTATCAAATTTATTTTTGTTCTTGTTGGTTTCAATATTTTGTCAGATGGAATTGTATTATTATTAGACCTTAGACCAATAAACTATCTATCCAAAATACATATATATCGCATAGTGAATGTTTGACAGAATATTGACAAAAATTTGATATTTTATAAAGAAAACACCGTTCAAACAAAAAGATTTTGAAATCTACTTTCACGTGAAACAATCTGAATTATTTATTGAAAACAAAAGTTTAAAGCTTGAGAAGTCGGAGGCGTCAATATTCGAGAGTTTAAAATTCACATTCAACTAGTTCAATAAGTGGTGTAAAAAAACAACAAGGAAACTAAAGCAATTAATTCCATCCATACATCATTGAATTAAATCGTTAAATCATTTCAATATAACATTTCCACTCAAGAGTACTGAATACAAAAGAAAGAAAACATACTCATATCTTTCATAAGTCGATAATTGACTGAATTGTCATCTACAACACCAGAAAGATGAAAATAATTGAAATGATTAATACGAATTGAAATTATCAATACGAATCGCTCAGTAACCTGACCTCTCAAAATAACTACGTACTTCAACTTGTCGAAATCAATAACCAATAATACTAAACTCATCAATCTTAATCTACCTATTTCTAGGCGAAGAGAATATTCTCAGAGAAGGAGGACGATTAAGACATTCTGAATTAAAAGCACATCAATTCTTCTAAGGGTCATACATTCATAAAAATGATTGTACAGGACGAATAATCCAAGCATACTCAAGAGTTCAAAATCTACTCTTCCTAATAAAACTAATTTACTGACAAATTGAAGGTGAAAACTTGGTCGAACGAGTAGTGAAGTCTTGTATAATATGTTTTAGGATGAACCCCGTGGCAGATAAATTTATCATGTGAGATTATTCACGCGACAGTCCCTACACGTAAACCATTTTCAAAATATGGAGTAGACTTGGTCGCACCTAAAGTTTCTCTAAGAAAGAGGTATCAATTCGAATAGATCATTATCTGGGAAGCTCTAACATTTGAAGATGTAATTTTTTGACATTTGACAAGTTAAAACTATGCTATTAATAAAATGTAAGAATATATGATTCAGTGATCCGGCGAGGTAAGAGGGCAAACAGTACGTACTCCGATAGAGAAATGTACGGAGTATAATGTCCCAATCCACATGGCTTCCATAGACTACCAGAAGGTGTTCGACTCTATCGAAACCTGGGCAGTGGTAGGGGCGATGAACAGATCCCACGTAGATCACAGATATACCAACTTACTCCGATACATCTCAGAATGCTATTTTACATGTGAAAATTAACGAAGATTGGACCACTGGAAAGATGACCGTAAGAAGAGGCGTTTGACAGGGTGACACAATATCACCTAAGTTGTTCACTTTGGTTCTAGAGGACTTGTTCAAATGTTGATCATGGGAACGTAGGAGTATCGATATAGATGGAATGCGTCTCAACCACCTTCGATTTGCTGATGATATCGTTCTGTTCAGCAACGACCCAGCTGAACTGGCAGCGATGATCCAAGAACTCAAAAATGCTTCCCAAGCTGTGGGCCTTAAAAGGAACCTTCAAAAAACCAAACTTATGAGCCCAGACAATATAAATGTCTCCATCGATAATCATTATCTGGAAGTAGTTAGGGAGTATTTCTATATCTGGGATACAGTATTCAGCTTAGAAAGGGAAACCAAACATCAGAGACCACAAGAAGAATCAATCTTACTAGAATGGCATTTGGAAAACTTGTTTACATCCTTCGCAACCCGGATATCCCAATAAATCTAAAAGAGAAAGTTAACGATATGTGCATCCTCCCAGTGACAACATACGGACTCGAGACGGTGACACTTACCGTAGGCAGTGCCATTGGTCTGAGGGTTTGTTAAAGAGCAATAGAGAAAACAATGCTTGGATTGAGTCTGAGAGACAGGATTAGAAATGAGGAGATAAGAAGAAGAACAAAAGTCTATCATGTTATCGAGCGCATAGTTAATTCACAGTGGCGTTGGGCAGGACACGTTGCCAGAAACAATGATAAATGGACCAAAGTACTGTTACAGTAGCGTCCAAGAATGTCAAAAAGAAGCGTAGGGCGTCCACAGGCGAGATGATATCCAACGACATGCGGGAAAAAACTACATTCAAACCACCCAGCAAAGGTTGACATGGAAGTCTTTGGAAGAGGCCTATGTCCAGGAGTGGATATCTAGGAGGCTCAAAAACAAAAAAAGAAGAAGAAGAGGGCGATTTAAATATTCTATTACATACCATATAGTGCGTTTTCACTTTAAATACAGTAATTACGCTATTCGAATCGCTTTTCTGTTTCACTATATTTTCACCGTGAAACACTTTTAATTAAGTAATCTTGAAATAGGTACCTTCTCGGCCAGCAAGAGAAATGCTATTGAAAAATTTGAGCTGTTGAGACAATTTAGTGATGTGAAGATTCGAAACCATGTTCGTCGCTCAAGAATAACTGAGGATATTGTTACTGTAGAGTGTAGCGTATAGTGTTGACAAAAACTCAGGTTCGTCGATTCTTTATCGATCTTGGGCCTTGTGCATGGCACTAACGAAATTATACCTACGTTATTGTTCATATGCAGAATTATCGCATTTGAAGCTTGGAAAATTCGTGAATGATTGTTAAAACCTCTTCATTATCAACGTTTCATAGTTCCCATAAACATGGACAAATAATCATTTTATATGGATGTACGGATTATATTGTTAGTGAACAAAGATTACAAAGAAAAAGTTGAAAATTTTCTCACACATATTAATTCCCTAAATCTCCACATAGGAGGAATATGGGAGGCAGTAACAGTAGTCAACACAATTTCATCGTACCAGTATTTTCAAGTTTTTTTATAGTATGTACATGCTATAGCAATATCATTGTATTACAAATATTAGTATACCAATTATTGGCATGAACTATTGTTATTTTTGCATTTTGAAGCACTTGGTTTCGCAAAAGAAAAAACAGCTGATAATTGATTTGACAGGATTATTTTCCTTCATTTTATTGAAATCAACGTACAAACAGTGCATATGTTAGGAATTAATGTTTTTTATCATTCCCTAAAAAACAATAGTTGATATCTGTATTTTCTGTTCATAAAGTTTTTTACTTTTCATGGATCAGTTATCGAATCAATAATTATTTTCCGATTGTTGGTAGGTGAACAATGAAAATCGATTATTCCTCCATGAATTCGGTTTATTTACCGAAATAAACTCCATTATTCGCCAAGATCAAAATTTCAGCTGCAATGTATTACCTAAGATTCACAACAAATATAAAGAAACAGACATAATTTTAATTCAAATTTAGACAGATTTTGTTGATTTCCCAAGCTGACATAAATGAGTCGCCTCTTTTGAACATCTTCAAAAATAGATTTTCAGGGAATTCCAGATTGCAACAGATGAATTTATATAGCACCCCAGACCCATAATATTAATAACCTATTAGAGACACCATAAAAAACATTTCATTGCTTCATAGGTACTTTTGTGTAGATATATTTCAAAATGTAACACCTAGCGATGTGACTTCTTCTTGATAAAGTCGCCTAGACGGCGAAACCATTGTTGAATGAATTAAAAATATGTTAAAATAAGAAGGTGTTCATATTTGTTGAATTTTCATCAAATAAGGACTGAATCCATTAAATACTAGAATCAAAAACATTAAAGACTAGTAAAAAAAAGTCAATACAAAGTCCGAACAAGTCCTAATACAGAATTTGTCTCCCACATACGGCATTACTAATATCAATAAAGTGTCTAAGAGTTCTTTTTCGCAAAAAAATATTCAACGGAATGAAAAACCAGAAAACAAATTTCAAAATAAGTGCATTCACCATTTTGTAACACTAAGTTTCGTACAAGAATAGGATATCAACCTGTTCTCCATATCAAGAGGTGGAGAATTTTTAGAATATCACAAAATTCAAAAATATCAATATGATTTCAACCTCATGAATTTTAAGGGTGGGGTTAATGAAAAAGATATCCGCGAAATGCTGACATTTTAATTCTATAAGGGTGGGAGCTACTGTTATAAATATAAATATATTGATGTACAACTTTGCTCCCGCGGTTTTGCAAAAGATGGCTGTAGCAGTAAGTGGTAGACGAAATAAATAAATCGTAGATGTCATACAATAAGCTTGGGTATTTGAAAACATAACGCCACCGAAATATCAGTCGATTCGTGTCTGTATCATAAAATTATTAATTAAACATGTCAGCTCACGAGACAAATTTCCGTCGTTTGAGGAAAGTTTCAATTTTCTGATTCACGGCCTTAACTTTTATTGGGCGAGGGTAGTATCTAGTTCTTCCTCTATACTTGAGGGATGCTAAGGGTGATGTCCAGATCAAAGCGGAAAAATTAGATAACCAGAGTAGAATGAGACGAGAGGACATGGACAGTTGACGGTCTTCACGAGTTAAGAGTCAACAGGGCTAAGACGTTGAAGACAATCAAGTACAAGACAAGAGGACCGAATAAAAAGTTAGACGCAGACGACGGACTTGATATTCGACGACGCCGGTCTTGTTTTATTAACAACCAACAAGTGAAGACGACATCCCGTACCGCATTGAGATATTGTAGTTTACACTAGAATATCTTTTCAATTTTGTATACTGTAATATTGTAAGAGTTTGTGGATAGATGTGTAAAATAATAAAAGAGGGTTGAATTGGAAAAACTTCATGAAAAATCGACCAGATGAAGACGATTAGTTAGGTTATCGAACCATAACCCTGAATGATCCATAAACCAAGTCTACATAAATAAAGTGTTCAACTTCTTTTTTTTGTGAAACATTCAACGAAATGAAAAGCAAAAAAACAAATTAAATGGTCTGCTCATTCGCCATTTTTGTAACTATTAGTTTCGTTATGAATGAGATATCTTCAGATCAAGTACCGAAAGTTTTTTGAATATCACAAAATGCAATGATATCAATATGATTTCAACTTTTTCCTTATGACAGTGGGGTTAATGGAAAAGATAATAAAATTATCTAAATCATTTTATTCATTTGAAGCAACGACGGAGGTGGTAGTGGATACTGTCAAAAAGATGAAAAATATATGATAGTTTCACTCGGTTATGATGAAATACCAATGACGGTTATCAAAAAATCTATATCAGCTATTGCAGAACCTTTAGCCTTCATCATAAACAAATCATTCAAGGAAGGTGTTTTCCGAAAATCTTCTAAAATAGCTGTTGTCAGACCGATCTATAAGACAGTAAATTTCGAGGATCCTTGTAACTATCGTTCAATAAGCCTCCTCACATCATTCTCCAAGATTTTTGATTTTTTTCCATAAATCCAGGGTTTTTTCAAAATGTCAACATGTATTTGTGGAGTCCAAAAGCACATAGACGGCGCTTCTTGAGTTGACACGATCGAATCTTGAGAACTTGAAGAGGAGAATATATATTCCCCCAGGAGGAATATCCATTATATGTAACAACCTTATATATCACAATCTTATTAAGAGTAAGCAAAATTCTTTGAAAAATTTCTTCAAAAGAAGGAAAATTTGAAAATATGTTTTCATTATCCCCCCCTATGGCTTATGTCTGGGTACGCCACTGAGTTGCACCCCTATCAGAGCTGTTCTCGCCATTAGTCGTCGTAGTCTACGGCTCGTCCCCCAGTTCCAGATTTCTAACAAACTCAAGTATTTGGGATGGCTTCAAGTAGGTCACTTCAAGAAGTCTCTTGTCCAAAGAATTTTTGCGTTGGTCCACGATGGCGATGCAGTCCGCCACCAGGGGATCCAAAGTCTATTCCTCCTCCCCGCGGAATCTGCACTGGTCTTCTCATTCCCAAGAGGTGCTTTCTGAGGGGTCAACCCTGTGAAGAGGTGTAGTATATTCTTGCTATCATTCCGAAACTTTTTCAATCTTACAGTATCGAAGTTTCGAAGACATATTTGAAAATGATCTGACTCAGGAGATTATGCCACAATGTTGTTTTTGTGATTTTTTGCTTCTCCACAAACTCTTTCATATAGGTACATTGACCTATACCACATAATGGCCAATGAAAAGAGTTTGTGCGTCTTTTCTAGCGAGTGTGTTAGCCTTTTCATTTCCTTTAGTTTGAGAACTCAACAACAAGACAGAATAGACATTATTATTCTTGCCATTTATTTTATTGAGTAACCTTAGGCCTTCCAATACCATCTTAGAATCGATAATATTAGAAAGTATTCTAGTTAAGCAGAATGGCATTCAATGAGACGTAGGATGATTTAAAAGTCGTTTCGCCGGTAAACTCGAAGAAATAAAATTAGTTCCATCCGGAAACGGATCATCAAATTCGAAGAAAATCGGGTAAGTAAATAGCGATAATAGGAGAATCTCGGGCCAGCGAGTCCAGTGAGTCCACCGGAAAACATATTGATTTTCTCCCATAAGTACGGAATGAGATCCAATAATGGAAAGTAAAGCTCTCAAATATATCCTCTAAGTTCGTTCAAAACCTCCAGTTATTACAGAATGAATTCACTAGGATTTTTGTGCATTATGTCAGAGCTGAAATTGACGATTTGGAACACGTATATGCCCGCTAACATCGGTGGCTGCTCGTGATTGATTACCCACTAAAATAAACCTTATTCCAGCTGCCAGTTGAGTTCGTGCGATCGGTCATTTATAACTCTTCTATTTCAAAAGCGTTCACTGTAAAATGAATCCCCGAATAAAAGCATTTTATTTTCTGGTAATGCATCATCTGTGTCACTCTTCTACGAGTTCACCAACGAATGAACCGATGTTCATTTCCACAGCATATATAAAAAGTATTGTAAAACATGTTATGTTTTCAGAGATAATTCAGATTACAAAATCAATCACACGCATTCATTTTGAATTATTGTATATTTTGTAGCAGTAGATAACCGGTGTAGGCCAACCTCAACAGGTTCCTTCTGAAGGTGTTGGATAATGAAGGTCCTTCGATAATTAAAATGGTACAAATCAGAAGTAGCTCATTTCATCTAAAAAAAAAACAAACTAGAATTCTTATTTAAGCACGACTGCTAAAGAATTAACTTTTTTTTGTTTCGAATTTTATTACAACACCTGGATTCGTATACATTTCAATTGAATTTCATTCCATTACTTGTTATGGAATGAATAGTTTTCTAATTCTGTGTCTAAATTCTGCGACATTGCAGAATTAAATCTGACGAATTTGTGATACAGATAACTGTTTTGCCAACCAGAGAAAATTATGTATACGTATTACTCGGCTCATTCTGTAGGTTCCCCGAAGATATACCGTAGTTACAAGCGCGGATCCAGGGGGAGGGGGGAACTGGGGGAACGTTCCCCCCCCCCAAATGTCCCGAGGACCTCTTAAACTTTGCCGGCCCTCCTAGAATTTGACATACTAAGGCTCAAATAATTACAAGATCAGCAAAAATTTTACCTTCAATAAATTTTGTGAAAACCCATATTAATGAACGGCAAAAAAATGACATTCCAAAATGGCGGAAGTGTCTGGCTACCACATTTTCACTATTTTGAGAACCTGAAAGTTCCCCCTCCCCCCAAAAAGTGGGGCCTGGATCCACGCCTGAACATAACTAAACTAACTGAAGTCATTGCTGAAATACAATTTGTTTATATACCTTTTCACAAAGGGTCTTCAAAGAAAGTCCATTAAGTACCTATCCATCATTTCTAACGGGTGGTAATTAGAAAATTTCAAAAAGAAGAATTTATTGAAAATTTCAAATGAAAAACTATATACAGTAGAAAAATCATGCAAATATATACAGAAATATTATAAAGACAAATTTAAATTAATTCAACAAATGTACACATAATTGGTCTTAATTTATGGAAGAACTATTTGTTATTAACCAATCTGCCATTGATTTTATCGTTTCATCATTATAGTATTCTTTTGCACGATCTGGTGAGGTGTGGTAGAAATAATGTTTTCTGGGTAGAATAACATTTTCTTGTCTCAAAAGACACATCATACTGGTTAAATTTTATCACCGGAAATCCATTTTTCATCTGGAATACCGGAAATTCAAGCATTTTTTTGAAAAGGTTTGTCCTTTGCAAGCATAAATTCAAATGTTCTTTAGCCAGTTCTTCGCCTTTTCTTCTTTCATCTTTATCCTCAGGCTCAGGGCAATCCACTTTCAGAATACCCAAATTATTGTCTAGTTGTATTTTTTCCTTATTATCGTTCTTCTTGATATTAACTATTTCATTTAATTCTTCAACTGAAAGTTTTCTCATATTGCTAATAATGTTTTTGAGATGTAATGTTCTTCTCATATTGTTCGAATGATTTTTCAGTTTCGCCAATCCTGTTTTCAATATCACCTTTTTATCCATTTTGTTATTCTCGCACATTTTTCAATTTCAAAAAACTATGAAACTATTTTCGCGGCAAATAATCAATACACAGCCTACTTGATTGAAATAACTTGAACGTGTGTATGCTTGCTTGATTTTGGATGAAGGAAAATACGTATGATTTTTACTTGTTCAATACGTTTACACAAAAACTATAATGTTATAATAGTAATAACTTGTGAATACCAAGTGAATGAATACTTGTTGATACTTGAATGTGAAATGACTGATGAATACTGAGATAACACTGATGAATATTACTGGGTGAATACTGAATTGTCGAAAGCACTCTCTAGAGGTGGGACCATTTTGCGAGAAAGCATCGAGTAGAATCTCAGAAGTTCTTCTTCTTCCTCTGTAAGCCTTAACATAACTAAACTAACTGAAGTCATTGTTGAATTGCAATTTGTTTATATACCTTTTCACAAAGGGTCTTCAAAGAAAGTCTATTAAGTACCTATTCATCAATTCTAATGGGTGGTGATTGAAAATTTTTTTTTCTGAAGAATGATATGGATTCTAAACATTTTTGATGTTAGCCACACAATTTCGAAGAAATTTTGAAATTATGATGTGCAATAACTTTGAGATATATTTATAAGTTTTATATACAAAGCGACGGATTCACCAGTCTGCTGAATATGCTGAAGCTTAGAGCGGCAACTCTTGAAGGGCGACATATAACATATAACAGAATGAGATTATTAATTTTTTATTTCGACTTAAGGAAATTAATAAAATATAATTATTCACACACAAAGTACGAATTTGGAGAAAAGATTTCGTAAGATGTAATACTTAATTAATGATTTTGTTAATTTAAAATCTCGCAAAAACTTGTATTGTTGTGTAATTCAACTCAAAGTGTAATAATAACATATGCTTAAGAAAGGAAATTTATTGTAATGCTTATAGAAATGTTACCTTCAGAAAAGGTTAGACGTAGTGACTAGTGCGCATAACCGTTAAAAAATTTCGACTTTTTTATCCTAATGACTTTTTTCGTATTTATATATGAACTCAGAACTCACAATCACCATATCAAGATTGTCAATTCGAAAATTTTGGCATAGACAGACATATAATAATAAACTTACCTCATTACTATACAGGGTACATATATTTGAACCAAACATTCCGGAGATAAAAAAAACACGTTTGTCCTTTATTATTCAATTTTCTTTTTCTCATTCAATATAGCGGGCATTCTGGGGTTGACCGGACTTTCATTCCAATTTTTTTGTATTTTAAGGCATTAGAAGTAATTATGTCTAGGCAGCACTGATATTTTCATTCTGTTCATTGGAAGTGTTTATTTTAGAAAAGATAAACATTTCAAATGGACAGAATAAAAATATAGGTGAAATTTCTATTTCACCGAGATATCGATATCAAGGATGAAAGCGTCAAATCCTAAATTGAAGAATAAGATTCAATAGAAAATTTCAAAAAGAAGAATTTGTTGAAAATTTCAAATGAAAAACTATATACAGTAGAAAAATTATGCAAATATATACAGAAATATTATAAAGACAAATTTAAATTAATTAAACAATTGTACATATAATTGGTCATAATTAATGGAAGAACTATTTGTTATCAACCAATCTGCCATTGATTTTATCGTTTCATCATTATTGTATTCTTTTGCACGATCTGGTGAGGTGTGGTAGAAATAATGTTTTCTGGGTAGAATAACATTTTCTTGTCTCAAAGACACATCATACTGGTAAAATTTCATCACCGGAAATCCATTTTTCATCTGGAATACCGGAAATTCGAGCATTTTTTTAGAAAGGTTTGCCCTTTGCAAGCATAAAATCAAATGTTCTTCAGCCAGTTCTTCGCCTTTTCTTCTTTCATCTTTATCCTCAGGGCAATTCGCACACAAAATACCCAAATTATTGTCTAGTTGTATTTTTTCCTTATTATCGTTCTTCTTGATATTAACTATTTCATTTAATTCTTCAACTGAAAGTTTTCTTAAATTGCTAATAGTGTTTTTGAGATGTAATGTTCTTCTCATATTGTTCGAATGATTTTTCAGTTTCGCCAATCCTGTTTTCAATATCACCTTTTTATCCATTTTGTTATTCTAGCACATTTTTCAATTTCAAAAAACTATGAAACTATTTTCGTGGCAAATAATCAATACACAGCCTACTTGATTGAAATAACTTGAACGTGTGTATGCTTGCTTGATTTTGGATGAAGGAAAATACGTATGATTTTTACTTGTTTAATATGTTCACACAAAAACTATATATAACTATAATGTTATAATAGTAATAACTTGTGAATACCAAGTGAATGAATACTTGTTGATACTTGAATGTTGAAAATGACTGATGGATACTGAGATAACACTGATGAATATTACTGGGTGAATATTGAATTGTCGAAAGCAATCTCTAGAGGTGGGACCATTGTGCGAGAAAGCATCGAGTAGAATCACAGAAGTTCTTCTTCTTCCTCTGTAAGCCTTAACATAACTAAACTAACTGAAGTCATTGCTGAATTGCAATTTGTTTATATACCTTTTCACAAAGGGTATTTGGAGAAAAGATTTCGTGAGATGTAATAATTAATTAATGATTTTGTTAATTTAAAATCTCGCAAAAAATTGTATTGTTCTGTAATTCAACTCAAACTGTAATAATAACATATGATTAAGAAAGGAAATTTATTGTAATGCTTATAGAAATGTTACCTTCAGAAAAAGTTAGACGTAGTGACTAGTGCGCATAACCGTTATAAAATTTCGACTTTTTTATCCAAATGACTTTTTTCGTATTTATATATGAACTCAGAACTCACAATCACCATATCAAGATTGTCAAATCGAAAATTTTGGCATAGACAGACATATAATAATAAACTTACCTCATTACTATACAGGGTACATATATTTGAACTAAACATTCCGGAGATAAAAAAAACACGTATGTCCTTTATTATTTAATTTTTTTTTTCTCACTCAATATAGCGGGCATTCTGGGGTTGACCGGACTTTCATTCCAATTTTTTTGTATTTTAAGGCATTAGAAGTAGTTATGTCTAGGCAGCACTGATATTTTCATTCTGTTCATTAGAAGTGTTTATCTTAGAAAAGATAAACATTTCTAATGGACAGAATGAAAATATCGGTGAAATTTCTATTTCACCCAGATATCGATATCAAGGATAAAAGCATCAAATCCTAAATTGAAGAATAAGATTAAATAGAAAATTTCAAAAAGAAGAATTTATTGAAAATTTCAAATGAAAAACTATATACATTAGAAAAATTATGCGAATATATACAGAAATATTATAAAGACAAATTCAAATTAATTTAACAATTGTACATATAATTGGTCATTATTTATGGAAGAACTATTTTTAATTAACCAATCTGCCATTGATTTTATCGTTTCATCATTATAGTATTCTTTTGCACGATCTGGTTAGGTGTGGTAGAAATAATGTTTTTTGGGTAGAATAACATTTTCTTGTCTCAAAGACACATCATACTGGTTGAATTTTATCACCGGAAATCCATTTTTCATCTGGAATACCGGAAATTCAAGCATTTTTTTGAAAAGGTTTGCCCTTTGCAAGCATAAATTCAAATGTTCTTTAGCCAGTTCTTCGCCTTTTCTTCTTTCATCTTCATCCTCAGGGCAATTCACACACAAAATACCCAAATTATTGTCTAGTTGTATTTTTTCCTTATTATCGTTCTTCTTGATATCAACTATTTCATTTAATTCTTCAACTGAAAGTTTTCTTATATTGCTAATAATGTTTTTGAGATGTTATGTTCTTCTCATATTGTTCGAATGATTTTTCAGTTTCGCCAATCCTGTTTTCAATATCACCTTTTTATCCATTTTGTTATTCTAGCACATTTTTCAATTTAAAAAAACTATGAAACTATTTTCGTGGCAAATAATCAATACAAAGCCTACTTGATTGAAATAACTTGAACGTGTGTATGCTTGCTTGATTTTGGATGAAGGAAAATACGTATGATTTTTACTTGTTTAATATGTTTACACAAAAACCATATATAACTATAATTTTATTATAGTAATAACTTGTGAATACCAAGTGAATGAATACTTGTTGATACTTGAATGTGAAATGACTGATGAATACTGAGATAACACTGATGAATATTACTGGGTGAATATTGAATTGTCGAAAGCAATCTCTAGAGGTGGGACCATTGTGCGAGAAAGCATCGAGTAGAATCACAGAAGTTCTTCTTCTTCCTCTGTAAGCCTTAACATAACTAAACTAACTGAAGTCATTGCTGAATTGCAATTTGTTTATATACCTTTTCACAAAGGGTATTTGGAGAAAAGATTTCGTAAGATGTAATAATTAATTAATGATTTTGTTAATTTAAAATCTCGCAAAAACTTGTATTGTTCTGTAATTCAACTCAAACTGTAATAATAACATATGATTAAGAAAGGAAATTTATTGTATTGCTTATAGAAATGTTACCTTCAGAAAAGGTTAGACGTAGTGACTAGTGCGCATAACCGTTATAAAATTTCGACTTTTTTATCCTAATGACTTTTTTCGTATTTATATATGAACTCAGAACTCACAATCACCATATCAAGATTGTCAAATCGAAAATTTTGGCATAGACAGACATATAATAATAAACTTACCTCATTACTATACAGGGTACATATATTTGAACCGAACATTCCGGAGATAAAAAAAACACGTTTGTCCTTTATTATTCAATTTTCTTTTTCTCATTCAATATAGCGGGCATTCTGGGGTTGACCGGACTTTCATTCCAATTTTTTTGTATTTTAAGGCATTAGAAGTAATTATGTCTAGGCAGCACTGATATTTTCATTCTGTTCATTGGAAGTGTTTATTTTAGAAAAGATAAACATTTCTAATGGACAGAATAAAAATATAGGTGAAATTTCTATTTAACCGAGATATCGATATCAACGATGAAAGCATCAAATCCTAAATTGAAGAATAAGATTCAATAGAAAATTTCAAAAAGAAGAATTTATTAAAAATTTCAAATGAAAAACTATAAACAGTAGAAAAATTATGCAGATATATACAGAAATATTATAAAGACAAATTAAAATTAATTTAACAATTGTACATATAATTGGTCATAATTTATGGAAGAACTATTTGTTATTAACCAATTTGCCATTGATTTGATCGTTTCATCATTATAGTATTCTTTTGCACGATCTGGTGAGGTGTGGTAGAAATAATGTTTTCTGGGTAGAATAACATTTTCTTGTCTCGAAGAGACATCATACTGGTTAAATTTTATTACCGGAAATCCATTTTTCATCTGGAATACCGGAAATTCAAGCATTTTTTTGAAAAGGTTTGCCCTTTGCAAGCATAAATTCAAATGTTCTTTAACCAGTTCTTCGCCTTTTCTTCTTTCATCTTTATCCTCAAGGCAATTCACACACAAAATACCCAAATTATTGTCTAGTTGTATTTTTTCCTTATTATGGTTCTTCTCGATATTAACTATTTCATTTAATTCTTCAACTGAAAGTTTTCTTATATTGCTAATAATGTTTTTGAGATGTAATGTTCTTCTCATATTGTCCGAATGATTTTTCAGTTTCGCCAATCCTGTTTTCAATATCACCTTTTTATCCATTTTGTTATTCTCGCACATTTTTCAATTTCAAAAAACTATGAAACTATTTTCGTGGCAAATAATCAATACACAGCCTACTTGATTGAAATAACTTGAACGTGTGTATGCTTGCTTGATTTTGGATGAAGGAATATACGTATGATTTTTACTTGTTTAATATGTTTACACAAAAACTATATATAACTATAATGTTATAATAGTAATAACTTGTGAATACCAAGTGAATGAATACTTGTTGATACTTGAATGTGAAATGACTGATGAATATTACTGGGTGAATACTGAATTGTCGAAAGCACTCTCTAGAGGTGGGACCATTTTGCGAGAAAGCATCGAGTAGAATCTCAGAAGTTCTTCTTCTTCCTCTGTAAGCCTTAACATAACTAAACTAACTGAAGTCATTGTTGAATTGCAATTTGTTTATATACCTTTTCACAAAGGGTCTTCAAAGAAAGTCTATTAAGTACATATTCATCAATTCTAATGGGTGGTGATTGAAAATTTTTTTCTCTGAAGAATGATATGGATTCGAAACATTTTTGATGTTAGCCACACAATTTCGAAGAAATTTTGAACTTATGATGTGCAATAACTTTAAGATATATTGATAAGTTTTATATACAAAGCGACGGATTCACCACTCTGCTGAATATGCTGAAGCTTAGAGCGGCAACTCTTGAAGGGCGACCTATAACATATAACAGAATGAGATTATTAATTTCTTATTTCGACTTAAGGAAATTAATAAAATATAATTATTCACACACAAAGTACGAATTTGGAGAAAAGATTTCGTAAGATGTAATACTTAATTAATGATTTTGTTAATTTAAAATCTCGCAAAAACTTGTATTGTTGTGTAATTCAACCCAAAGTGTAATAATAACATATGATTAAGAAAGGAAATTTATTGTAATGCTTATAGAAATGTTACCTTCAGAAAAAGTTAGACGTAGTGACTAGTGCGCATAACCGTTATAAAATTTCGACTTTTTTATCCTAATGACTTTTTTCGTATTTATATATGAACTCAGAACTCACAATCACCATATCAAGATTGTCAAATCGAAAATTTTGGCATAGACAGACATATAATAATAAACTTACCTCATTACTATACAGGGTACATATATTTGAACCGAACATTCCGGAGATAAAAAAAACACGTTTGTCCTTTATTATTCAATTTTCTTTTTCTCATTCAATATAGCGGGCATTCTGGGGTTGACCGGACTTTCATTCCAATTTTTTTGTATTTTAAGGCATTAGAAGTAATTATGTCTAGGCAGCACTGATATTTTCATTCTGTTCATTGGAAGTGTTTATTTTAGAAAAGATAAACATTTCTAATGGACAGAATAAAAATATAGGTGAAATTTCTATTTAACCGAGATATCGATATCAACGATGAAAGCATCAAATCCTAAATTGAAGAATAAGATTCAATAGAAAATTTCAAAAAGAAGAATTTATTAAAAATTTCAAATGAAAAACTATAAACAGTAGAAAAATTATGCAGATATATACAGAAATATTATAAAGACAAATTAAAATTAATTTAACAATTGTACATATAATTGGTCATAATTTATGGAAGAACTATTTGTTATTAACCAATTTGCCATTGATTTGATCGTTTCATCATTATAGTATTCTTTTGCACGATCTGGTGAGGTGTGGTAGAAATAATGTTTTCTGGGTAGAATAACATTTTCTTGTCTCGAAGAGACATCATACTGGTTAAATTTTATTACCGGAAATCCATTTTTCATCTGGAATACCGGAAATTCAAGCATTTTTTTGAAAAGGTTTGCCCTTTGCAAGCATAAATTCAAATGTTCTTTAACCAGTTCTTCGCCTTTTCTTCTTTCATCTTTATCCTCAAGGCAATTCACACACAAAATACCCAAATTATTGTCTAGTTGTATTTTTTCCTTATTATGGTTCTTCTCGATATTAACTATTTCATTTAATTCTTCAACTGAAAGTTTTCTTATATTGCTAATAATGTTTTTGAGATGTAATGTTCTTCTCATATTGTCCGAATGATTTTTCAGTTTCGCCAATCCTGTTTTCAATATCACCTTTTTATCCATTTTGTTATTCTCGCACATTTTTCAATTTCAAAAAACTATGAAACTATTTTCGTGGCAAATAATCAATACACAGCCTACTTGATTGAAATAACTTGAACGTGTGTATGCTTGCTTGATTTTGGATGAAGGAATATACGTATGATTTTTACTTGTTTAATATGTTTACACAAAAACTATATATAACTATAATGTTATAATAGTAATAACTTGTGAATACCAAGTGAATGAATACTTGTTGATACTTGAATGTGAAATGACTGATGAATATTACTGGGTGAATACTGAATTGTCGAAAGCACTCTCTAGAGGTGGGACCATTTTGCGAGAAAGCATCGAGTAGAATCTCAGAAGTTCTTCTTCTTCCTCTGTAAGCCTTAACATAACTAAACTAACTGAAGTCATTGTTGAATTGCAATTTGTTTATATACCTTTTCACAAAGGGTCTTCAAAGAAAGTCTATTAAGTACATATTCATCAATTCTAATGGGTGGTGATTGAAAATTTTTTTCTCTGAAGAATGATATGGATTCGAAACATTTTTGATGTTAGCCACACAATTTCGAAGAAATTTTGAACTTATGATGTGCAATAACTTTAAGATATATTGATAAGTTTTATATACAAAGCGACGGATTCACCACTCTGCTGAATATGCTGAAGCTTAGAGCGGCAACTCTTGAAGGGCGACCTATAACATATAACAGAATGAGATTATTAATTTCTTATTTCGACTTAAGGAAATTAATAAAATATAATTATTCACACACAAAGTACGAATTTGGAGAAAAGATTTCGTAAGATGTAATACTTAATTAATGATTTTGTTAATTTAAAATCTCGCAAAAACTTGTATTGTTGTGTAATTCAACCCAAAGTGTAATAATAACATATGCTTAAGAAAGGAAATTTATTGTAATGCTTATAGAAATGTTACCTTCAGAAAAGGTTAGACGTAGTGACTAGTGCGCATAACCGTTAAAAAATTTCGACTTTTTTATCCTAATGACTTTTTTCGTATTTATGTATGAACTCAGAACTCACAATCACCATATCAAGATTGTCAATTCGAAAATTTTGGCATAGACAGACATATAATAATAAACTTACCTCATTACTATACAGGGTACATATATTTGAACTAAACATTCCGGAGATAAAAAAAACACGTATGTCCTTTATTATTTAATTTTTTTTTTCTCACTCAATATAGCGGGCATTCTGGGGTTGACCGGACTTTCATTCCAATTTTTTTGTATTTTAAGGCATTAGAAGTAGTTATGTCTAGGCAGCACTGATATTTTCATTCTGTTCATTAGAAGTGTTTATCTTAGAAAAGATAAACATTTCTAATGGACAGAATGAAAATATCGGTGAAATTTCTATTTCACCCAGATATCGATATCAAGGATAAAAGCATCAAATCCTAAATTGAAGAATAAGATTAAATAGAAAATTTCAAAAAGAAGAATTTATTGAAAATTTCAAATGAAAAACTATATACATTAGAAAAATTATGCGAATATATACAGAAATATTATAAAGACAAATTTAAATTAATTTAACAATTGTACATATAATTGGTCATTATTTATGGAAGAACTATTTTTAATTAACCAATCTGCCATTGATTTTATCGTTTCATCATTATAGTATTCTTTTGCACGATCTGGTTAGGTGTGGTGGAAATAATGTTTTTTGGGTAGAATAACATTTTCTTGTCTCAAAGACACATCATACTGGTTGAATTTTATCACCGGAAATCCATTTTTCATCTGGAATACCGGAAATTCAAGCATTTTTTTGAAAAGGTTTGCCCTTTGCAAGCATAAATTCAAATGTTCTTTAGCCAGTTCTTCGCCTTTTCTTCTTTCATCTTCATCCTCAGGGCAATTCACACACAAAATACCCAAATTATTGTCTAGTTGTATTTTTTCCTTATTATCGTTCTTCTTGATATCAACTATTTCATTTAATTCTTCAACTGAAAGTTTTCTTATATTGCTAATAATGTTTTTGAGATGTTATGTTCTTCTCATATTGTTCGAATGATTTTTCAGTTTCGCCAATCCTGTTTTCAATATCACCTTTTTATCCATTTTGTTATTCTAGCACATTTTTCAATTTCAAAAAACTATGAAACTATTTTCGTGGCAAATAATCAATACACAGCCTACTTGATTGAAATAACTTGAACGTGTGTATGCTTGCTTGATTTTGGATGAAGGAAAATACGTATGATTTTTACTTGTTTAATATGTTTACACAAAAACTATATATAACTATAATTTTATTATAGTAATAACTTGTGAATACCAAGTGAATGAATACTTGTTGATACTTGAATTTGAAATGACTGATGAATACTGAGATAACACTGATGAATATTACTGAGTGAATACCGAATTGTCGAAAGCACTCTCTAGAGTTGGGACCATTGTGCGAGAAAGTATCGAGTAGAATCACAGAGTTCTTCTTCTTCCTCTGTAAGCCTTAACATAAAGTTATGACCTTTTAGAGCTGTGCCGTTTTAATGAGTTTATTGAGGCCCTATCATGAAACTATCCCTATCTCAAATGAATAATAATCGGAGATTGCAGCCTACGTAAAAATTACCGAATAATGATCTGGGCGGATCGATTGTTTCGGGATAGTTTTATGATAGAGCCTCAATAAACTTATTAACTTATTATTGCCTCACATACATCATATAGATTCATCAGTATGCAGGTGGTATGGTTTTGTTGTCCACAGCAGGAATAGTATACTCTAAAACAAGTTGCAGAATGGGCTCCTATTCCAACGCGAATGCGAAATTCGGAAACAAGCGCATAGGAGCGAGGTTTCGAACGCATGAGTGTTAGACGAGATTTTTTCTATTTCAGTCAAAGTTTGTGGAATATTATTGAAATTCAGTGAAAAATTAAGATTATACATCCTGGTGACTTTTGTATTATATCGTGGTAGTTGGTGTGACTGTTACGAAAATTGACAGATTATGCAATTTGATTTTTATTTGCACGTTTGGAATTTTGTAAAAATTTATAATTACGCATAAAAAATTGTAAATGTCTGAATAAATTGATTCAACACCTCCAGAATTAATATACATTGTGAATAATGTGGCAAATTATTTCACTTTATCCAAATGATATTATATTGACAATTGATTTGTCTTGAAATTTGATAGGATAGTCTGCGTTGACAACCACAAAACGGAAAATATGACTGAAAACATTGCTGTAATGAGTTCAATACAGTACTATTTTCAGAACTGTAATGAGCTCATTACGATACTGAAATATAGAAATGCTTTTTATACGTTGACATTTATCTGTCATTATTTAATTCGCTTGAGTATTAGAAGTAAACTTCAGTACGCCAGTCTGCCATGGAAACCTATTTATCAATGCCATACATATCGCCTGGAGGTGGAGGTGGAAGTTTTTTAAAATTCTTGGTTGGCAAACAGGACGCCGAATATCTTCCTGTTGGATATGATTACAGGCGTATTAATTTTAATTCTGACGAAATGACAGTTTAGTTCATTCAATCGTATTCTTAAGTTCTATGGCTAAGATCCATCCCATTCACCATTTTCAGGCTCAATTTGAACGTATTGTCGCCACTGTGTTTTGTTGAGTCACTGTAGATATGATAAGTTGCTGCTACGCATATTTCGAAGCCAAATTTTGGAAATCAGAAGAGGTATGCTGGCGCTGAGTTTCATTTCTAAGCTAGTGAATGGTAAATTTAACTGTTCAGCATTATTGGAGAAAGTACCAATTCTTGTACCACCTTTAAAGACTTGAAGCAATTTCTTTTTTTATTTGAAGGCGGAAAGAACCAATTAGAGTCACCAATTCCCTATATAATAATAATAATAATAAAGTTTATTCTTGACATATGCTACATAAATACAGATGTTAAATTATCCAAGCTGAGAACAAACATAAATGGAGGTATTATAACGAAAATATATAATACCTGTTTTAATTAACTTTAACACAACAACTAAACATAATAGGTACACATGTAAGATCTTTGGTCTCAAAAGCAAGAACATAATAAATAGGCATATATAACATAAAATAAACAAAGAGCGAAAGAGCACAGTCACAAAAGGAGAAAAATGTCATTTGATGCACTCTCGATGACCAGAACTATACGGGAAATCACACATGATTCGAATTTATGATGGCGTGGAAAAATTCGCTACCCCTTTGCAGTATCCAACCAACTATTTTCGTTTTGAAACGTTTGAGATTCCAGATAGTCTTGAATTCGCTGGGAACAGAATTATACAACCTGGGGGATAAATACGTATAGTGTCTTTGTCCTATTGCCTTTCTTGCACGGGGAACGATAACATTTTGGCGGGATCTTGTGCCATAAGTATGCTGACAAGTTTGAAGTGTACTGTTATTTTTATGAGCATCGATATCTGTAGCACATTCAACATGATAGCTGATAGGTGTGATACCACTGTTGATTTTATATGTAAAAAAATTGCATCGAGTTCATGTAAATTAGGTTGAACTTGGGAAAAATATTTTTCGGATTTTATGTAGCAATTTTTAATTTGTTTCTTGTATCTGTCATGTTTTGTATGTTATTTTCACTTCTTTCCACATTGGAAATGAAGAATTATTATTTTTATAATATAAAATTGAAACGGCAAAGCTGTAAAAGGTTCTTCAATAAAAATATAACATTATTCACTTCAACAATCATGGAGAAAGTATAGTCTGTTACTCGGGTAGAATCCAATGCTTTCAATTCTTCAGATTTTATTTCTTACCTGGAAACAGAATATTCTTTTCTGATTAGGTATCATCAGACACAAGGCTCCTTCTTGTTCTGACCATTAACAGAATTACCTATCCAAGATACCCCGAGTGCTATTCAAAAGTATAATTCAGCTTATTTAAAAACAAATAGGTATAATATCATTTGATGATCTATTGGCATATATCAATACGAACATCGCGGTACGGGAAATAATAATAAAAGCAAAAACCACAATGATCGATAATATAAAGATTGAATAGCTCCGCTGGTATGGCCATGTACAGACAATGGGCAAATGCAGAATACCCAAACAAATTATGAATTGGAGTCCTTTGGAGCGTTGAAAACAATACAACTGAACCCAATAACATCGACAGGAGAATTCAGTTAATTGAAAGTACACATAGCAGTTTACTGACGAAATGATAGAAGTTTAATGCACCTCAATGAATTAATCTCAGATAAAGAGCACTCTCATTCAATTTGACACATTAGCAGACAACATTTCTATTGAAGCAATACTCGTCAGTTGTTACTATGCGAGAATATATTAGCGAAATAATTTTATAAAAATCAAATGAACCATTCCCTAATTGCCAATATAGGGATATAGGATATATTTTCACATTTTTGTGGGTTCTACCAAAGATTTTCGAACAAGATTTGTGAAAGACGATCGGTTCCAATAATTTTAGAGAACCATATTGAAACATTTTTAACCATCAACATGCAACTACCGAGAAGTAGCTAGGCCAAACAAACAGTGGTGCTGGGTACCTAATACCAGATACCATCGGACCTTGCTTGATATAATGTAGTGGGTTGATCCCTGGGACTTAGAGACCATGTATTTCAAGTTTAGTATATATATATATATATATATATTCTTTTGAGAAAGAGCAATACAAAATATAAATTTCAAACAATCAAGCATATGTGTCGATGAATCTCAGTATTAGCAGAGGAAATGTAACGGGGCATCATACATTTCAACGTATGATACAAGAGAACAGATAAAAACCTCAGCAAAAACTTTGTCTCCCCGTATCGGAGTAGTGACTGGTTTGTGTAAACGTTTATAAAATAAGCTGACATAATTTATATTGAAAGACTTCCTCTTCAACCAAAACAAAATTTTCTTCATCCTCTCTTTTCGGTTGACGACTCTATAATTTCCAATTGGATCCTAAAACAAAAAAAAGAAGCAGAAAGGAGTACTAAATATTAGTTTTCACTATATCGATTTGAAGTTAACTACCCATTCTAAAAAAGAATCTGAAACTGAATGGATAGCTTGGAAATCATCATGAAATTTATAAATCGGACAATCATTCACCAAGTGGTCAATGGTCTCTTCTACACCACACTCACATAGTGGGCTATCAATAGAATGCCATTTGAAGAGGGTACTATTACAACGACCATGACCAGTTCTAAGTCGATTTAAAATACACCAAATTTTCCTAGGGAGATTGAAACCTAGAACTTTTTCTGAAGGATCAACGATAAGACTCTTGTTGAAGACGTTAGAAGAAGTCCATCCCGAACGCCAAATTTCCTTGTCGCTTTCATTGGATTCAAGGAAGGTACCTATTAGTCCATAAAGGTTTGCGTGATTTCAATGTAGCAGTTCTAGAATCTGGAAAATAGTATACAATTGGAAATGAGTTCGGGTAGAAATGAAATTTATCCCAAGATTTCTTGACTGCAACCTGTCTACGAATATGAGGCGGAACTAATATGTGATAGCACCGGTAACCAATCTAAAGGAGTAGATCTAATAGTCCCACTAATAATTCTCATAGAAACGTTAAGCTGTGCATCAATTTTATGAACATGAGCACTATTAAACCAAACAGAACAACAGTATTCAGCAGCAGAAAAAACCAAGGCCAAGGCTGCTGTACGAAGAGTGTTGGCATCAGCACACCATGAAGATCCTGCTAATTTTTGGAGGATATTATTCCTCGACTTCAATTTCAATTTAGTATAATATTCCAGGACGAAGTAAATTTAATTAATATTATCACAAACTGTATGCCCCATAACAACAATTGAAGAATAATACTTAGAATTTTGGTAGTTGTGGAAGCAGTAGGCAGCTTGAAGTATTTTGCATTCAATTTAAAATAATTACTGAACCGAAAATTCTAGTTTCTGAAAATGGATGAATATATTTCAAAAATAAGGAGAAAACTGGCTTTCGAAGGAGCGCTCAGTTTGCGTATGAAAATAATTGTGTGATCTCCAAGTATAAAATTGGCGCAGGAATTAACATGTGCCGAAAAATCCTCACTTAACATTAGTGTTTTCCATAATTTTTTCGATATTATACTGGAGTTTTTCTCTGGTTCTGACGACGCTATCAACTCGATATTTTGCACGAATCTTGAAGTACCATGGGAATCCCATATATTTAATGCCTTACTTGGTGGAAATTCACATTGATTTGGTAAAAATAAACACTTTTTAATTTCCACAGATTTTAATGATTTCCGACAATTGTTTCGCCGTCTAAGCGGCTTCATCAAGGTTACATTGCAAAGTGTTAAATTTTTGAAATACATTTACAAAAAATGAGAGTGCTTATGGAGCAATAAAATGTTTAATTTATGGTTTCTTTGGTGGGTCTAGGGTCTTCTCGGTTCGGGGTACTATATAAGTTCATTTTATGCAATTTGGAATTTCCAAAAATTTTTACTTGAAGATGTTCAAAAGCGGCGACTTATTCAAATATGTTTGGGAATTCAACAAAATCTGTCTAGAATTGTACCTGTTAATCTCAAGTGATTCTAATAGATTCAAACGGTGACTTTTCTTTTCAATATAAAGTATTTTGAAATTAGAATTGAAATTATGTCTACTTTTTATCAAATGATCTGCATATAACGAGAAGGTTTTATCACTAGTGTGACTCTTTTGGTGTTCGCGTATTCTTTTCTTGGTTCTTCCCGTTTGTCGAATATATACCATTGGGCAGTCACTACAAGTTAACTTATAAACTCCAGATCTCATATCTTTTTCGATCCTGTCCTTATTATTTTTTATTATTTTCTCCAAATTATTTGATGTTTTATAGGAAATAGAACAGTTAAAATTCATTCTGGAATATTCAGCTGTATTTTCGGATAAGCCTTCTATATATGATAATGTTATTACAAATTTTTTTTACAAATTACAAATTTGTAATTTGTAAAAAAAAAAATTTGTAAATTTGTAAAAAAAAATTTGTAATTTATAAAAAAATTGTAATATGATAATGTTATATATTTTTTTGTTTTTCTTTATTTCGAAAGGGTAAGATAAAATTATCGCCCTGTTTTTTGTTTCTTTTCTAACATTTTGTCAATTATCATTGGGTTATACACATTGTTTATCGCAATTTGTTTAATTAAAATGAATTCTTTGTAGAAATTTTCTTGATTTATAGGTACATTCACCAATCTATGAAGTATACTATTGTTTGCCGAAATTTTTTGGCTATACGGATGTATACATCCGTATACATTCAACTATAACTGAAAATGTAAAAATGTATTTCAAAATTTAACACTTTGCAACCTAACCTAACCTAACCTAACCTTGATGAAGCCGCTTAGACGGCGAAACAATCGTCGGAAATAAGTAAAATCTGTAGAAATTAAAAAGTGTTCATATTTATTTTTACCCAATGAATCCCATTTAATCTGTTGATTTTTGGTCGAAAATTAGTTCTCATTTCCAAAATTCCAGATTCAATTGTTTGAAAAAAATTTTCGAATGATGAATATATTCAAAATGAAATGTTTAAACTTATGATGAATTGGAAATTTTAATTGAGATGACTTGTGAAAGAAGACCAGTAAACAAACTGGAAATCGGCATTTGAGGCTTATCTTACAAATGAGTATAATCAACAATGTTGCCAACTCATCCACAGAAATAATTTCAATAATAACATCAATCTATCTTTTTAAATGCTCATGGAATTTTTCACTAATATTCAACCTCAGCTAAAAATTTTCAATCTCATCCAATTACCTCATAATTAAAATGCAGTGTTGGTTTTTGCAGGTTATCGGCATCCTCTCAGTATTCTTCATATGTGTATCCATCATATCGTTCTGCCTGAAGACCCATCCCGACATGAAGGTCCCCGTCATAAGTTTGAAAAGGGTACGAACTCCAACAAACGAAACCGATCAAGTTCCCGAAAAGGTGGACACAGACGCTCATATCGTATTCTTCTACATCGAATGCATCTGCAACGCATGGTTCACCTTCGAGATCATCATCAGGTTCATCGCTTCTCCCAGCAAGTTCGAGTTCATAACATCCTCGGTGAACATAATCGACTACATAGCGACCTTTAGTTTTTACATAGACCTGCTGCTGAGAAAATTCGCCTCTCATCTGGAGAACGCCGACATAATGGAATTCTTCTCCATTATCAGAATAATGAGGTTGTTCAAGCTCACCAGACACTCGTCAGGGTTGAAGATCCTGATACAGACCTTCCGGGCATCCGCTAAGGAGCTGACGCTGCTGGTGTTCTTTCTCGTTCTGGGCATTGTGATATTTGCTAGTTTAGTGTATTATGCGGAACGTATACAGACCAATCCGAAAAACGACTTCAAGAGTATACCGTTGGGGTTGTGGTGGGCGTTGGTCACGATGACCACCGTCGGTTATGGAGATATGGTGCCTAAGACTTATGTTGGGATGTTCGTGGGTGCTCTGTGTGCTTTGGCGGGCGTATTGACGATCGCCCTTCCCGTACCTGTTATCGTATCGAATTTTGCAATGTATTATAGTCACACGCAGGTGAGTTTATTTTTACTGTTATCCTATCTTCAGATATTCTATGGAATTTTTAATGAAATTCCTTGGGATGAATGATTATACACCGAATTACATGTGATGCTCCTGTAGAAATGTAAACAAGAATTTGAGATCTTTCTTCTGAAATTGCTCCAAATTTTCTTGTCAAAATGAGACCTCATAAATAGTCGGTTATTAATTTCGAATCTTTACATGCAGGAAGTTACATGGTTTTGAAATAATTATTAATAATACAAGTGCAGAAGGCATTGATATTCTTCCACGAGTTCAAAATTCAAAAACGAGCAACGAAGTGGCGAGTTTTTGAATTTTGTATTGAGTATTTCCTCTAATTCATTGCATTCTTATTGGAATTAATGAAATAATTCCATAAATATCATTTGTGCATTGAAGAATGTTCGTTGGCAGAACTGATTTCTTCATCGAAAATTGATGAATTGACAGATAAAGCCGTGGCGGAAAGTTCGGAGTACCAACATATAATAATAAAATATAACCATGAAAACTGTGCGTTTCTGACATATTCTCGCACGATTCTGTTCTACAAAATGTGGAAGAGTGAACGGAATAGTCACAGAATTAGAGAAATTAGAGTATCTCATCTTTCCTAGGATGAATCAGGTAAAGAGTAAATACTAGATTCGAAATTGCTTTCCAAAGATTACATGACGATATAGGTAAAGGTAACATAATACATTCTTAGGTCTGTCTATAGTCTATATTTTCTCAATATACAGTGTTTTAGGGGTAAACGGACAAACTATAACAGTGAATAGAGGACACTAAGGTGGTTCTACATATAAAGGGATACATAGATGCAGGGTGATTCATGAATTTTGCTAATTTCTTTTTGAGGTAATAACAACCGAACCACTCGGTATATTTCATTTATATTTAGCAGACATCATTCTTATTTGAAGCTTAAAGGAATCACTTAATGATTATAGGGAAAATCCAAATCCAGGTCCGGATTACGAAAAATTATGAAACGATTGTATCCTTGAAACAATATATCAAAATTTTGAAACATTAACATAAGACTCGTCGCTCCAAATGAGCTTATTAAAAAAATCTGGATCTGCATGATGTTTTCCAAAATTTGCCGGCAAAATTTAATTTCGTTGAGGTGAATAATTATGCGAGTAATATTTTCGCACGTAAACAATTGCCATTGTTCACTAAGTAATGCAACATCGAAGATTTCTTAATAGAATTGACAAACTTGATTTTGTCAGAAACGTGCCCATTTGGATAAAAACAGTCATATCTTTTTTTTTTGAATAACAAATGACTTGTGTGATACCTCTTTGAAATCACTATAAAATAGACAATTTATTGGTGTAATGTGCAGCAGTAGCTCGGTACATTTTTTTTCCACTACGATGGGCTAAACTTCATGAACAAAATCCACTACCAAAATTTCCAATAAAAATATTTCTCATAGCCCCCCTTTAAAATTTTCGGAGGATGTTTTTAATGTTAACGTTGAAATCATTCTTCAGCAATATTTTACTGAAAAAATTAACCAGAAAGATGTAAAATTGTATCAACCGTAAAGGCAAAACTATTGAAAGGGGCAAAAATTCATTATTTACAAAAAAATAAAATATCTCGAAAACGGTAAGACTTTTATGATAGAATATTTGTCATAGCTCGTAAATCATCACTTCAATGTTTGCTTCTTATTCCCATATTGGTGATTTGTCTCGTATAGTATATCCAAAGTCATTTGAACTAGTTCATAAAAACGCTTGGCCAGATATCCCTTTGAAGTGGATACAGCGATCTGCTAAATACTGGGGTTAATTTTAAAGTATTGTTAGGCAATAAATTCACGGGCCCCATAGGAATATTTGGAAACTTGGAAACCCTTGTATAATCGAAATATTTTGGATCCCTCCAAGTGACTTTGAATACACTATACTACTATACCATTTTTATCAGTCTGTTCTCATCCATGTAATTGATATGATCATTCCACTTCTGTTTCCCCTTCAGTACCTATCCAATTATTGGTGTTATCAACTCACACATTCTTCTGATGTTCTCGCTCCTTATCTGATCCAAAGGTTTTTTTCTCTGCTATTTTACGTATCACTATCATTTCAGTTGCCTTAAATATTTCAATCAAATTAATAACTACAATAGAAGTAACACCACAGTAACTAGTGAATTAACTGACGAACACGGTAAGACAATATATGATCCCCAGGAAAAGGCGGATGAATTCAACAAATTTTTCATTAATACTGAAAAACGTCTTGCTGAACGTATATATATATATATATATATATATATATATATATATATTCCGTGATGATTCTAATTCGCAGATTTCTGTCAATCCGTCCACCATTTTCTTTCAACGAGTAGATGAAAGAGAAATAATTGCACACATAGCGTCTCTAAAAAGCAGCTCTAGATCTAGTCCTGGACCCGACGGTATCACATCAGTTCTCATAAAATATTTACATAGATTTTTCGCTAAACGGTTGGTACACATTATTAACTTGCTTTATTTGGGTGGAAATATACCGAGAGAATGGAAGGAGTCCTATGTGATCCCTGTATTTAAGTCTGAGAATGAATGTGAGATGACGAATTATCGACCTATATTATTGAGAATTGTTTAAAGATGAGACTATCTTCATTCTTTGGTAAATGTAATTTTTTGAGTGATAGACAATTTCGGTTTAGGGAGGGCATGTCAACATCGGATGCTATTCAGTAGCTCACGCAGAAAATCGCTCAATCTTTTAACGGAGATAACAAAGTATTGGCTAAGTTTTTAGATTTAATGAAAGCCTTCTACAAGGTGAATCATAGTCTTCTTCTATATAGGTTGGAGCTGATGGGTATTAGGGGAGTGGTACTTGAGTTGTTTCGGAACTATTTGAGTGATCGTGTTCAGCTTGTCAGTCTGGGTGGAGTCTTGAGTCAGCCGTTAAAGGTGAATGCTGGTATACCACAGGGAACTGTACTGGGTCCAGTGTTATTTCTTGTGTTTGTTGATTGGCTGATAAGAATTTCATATCTGGATATAATAGCTTATGCGGATGATTCCGTAGTGATCTTTAAAGGTAAAACATGGTATGAGACCTATCAGTTGGCTGAGGGTGGAATGAAAATATTGAATAACTTACTGTCAACCAGTTTATTAACTCTGAACCCAAAAAAGACAAAGTTCATTACTTTATCTCCCACAGCTAGTGGACAGCCGAGATTCCAGAGATTAGGAATACATAGAAGTGGATGTGGACAATCAAATTGTACATGTCAAACAATAGAGAGGACAGAATCAGTAAAATTATGATTCGTTGGTGTTGTCGATTCTGAGGTATGGATTTTAATGTGGGGAGTTATGTGTGTAACTCGATTAAAAAAATTTGAAATAGTTCAGAAATCAATAATAAAAATTATTTTGAAGGTAAGAAATATGTATAACTCTGAAAAACTGTTTGTGGAAAGTCAACAATTTAACATGAGGCAACTTTATATATTTATATATAATTATGTTTTTGAGATGGAAAACCTTGTTTTTAAAAAAACTTTATTTACAAGAAAAAGACGAAAGGTACAATCAAAACTATCGATTATGACTTATCCGTTATGACTGACTAAAAAACAATGCATCTGAGAATTTATAACATTACTTATCTCTACTGCAAAATGTGGCGTGATCCTAAGCGTCACACAAAGAATAGCTAAAATAGCAAAATTACATTGTAAGAACAAAGGATGTATTATAGTTACAATAGGCATTCATTCCACCCACATTATCCCGTGTTTGAGATTGATGAGTTAACAATATTCTATCATGAAATATAAAGTAATAAATGAAGATTCGAAAATAGGTCGTATGATCAGAATGGGGTCGTATTATGTAATTCCTCCCCTTCTTGGAAAAAGGTATCACCTTGCTGAGGTGTAGCTTTTAAAGATACATTTTTTCTGAAATATCTACAAGCAAAAGCAATAACAATAATAATTATAAGTATTGTCAAAATAAATGCAAATGTTATTCCAATAGGTTGAAGATTCCACTGCTCTAATTCTTCTAAAACGATATCTGGAATATCTTCATTCTTGATAAGTTCTTCTTGAGAATCATTCTTGATAAAATGGGTCTGCTTGGGTAGAATAATATATTTTTCTTCATTTATGATGGTTAGAGGAAAAATTTCTTTTTGTGAATTACTTATAGTACATTTAGAATGCAACAGGGCCATTGGAGGAATAAAATAATGTTTAATTTGGTGAGGGCATTTCTCTAACTTTTCTATTGTCTAGAGATAAAATATTTCCATCTTCTAATAATTTCAAATCTGAATAGGGAACTGATGTTGTTCTGGTACAATTTTCTTTATGGGTTTTCAAAACGTTGATGAGGCATCTTGGAGGTTTCTTCATGGATTCTTGATTACATAGGAAATCCTTTTCAACTGGATGACATTCACTTGTCGACCATTGTAATATTTCTTCTTGAGATAGCAAATAGGAATCGGTGTAAGGAAGGGTTTCATTATTTTGTGATAGGAAGTAAAACTTATACAACTCGTATTCCTTTTCATAAATAGTTGGAATCGATATTAAGAACAATAACATCTTGTTTTTGAAAATAACTTTCGTATAACAAAGTTGATAATAATCCTTCAAATGATGAACAGGGATTATCGTAACATTTTTGATTAATTCAGAAAATTGATTGTAAGGCAGAATAGATTCGTGTAAAAGATGTAATCTAGCAAAACTGACTGCCGTTTGAATTTCATCAATAGTATTTTTAATATCTTTAATTTGAAATGTCATAAGATGCATTTGTTCGACTTCTTGGAGTGCAGGTACAATTTGTAATAATTTCAAATTTTCAGTTATTTTTTGAAATTTATCGTAATATTTGTTCTTTAAGTCATTAACTACAGTAGCAATATTCTTTTGATTCCTCATGAGTATTTTCTCATTTTTCTTTATGCCATCAAAATAATTCTTAAATAATTCCTCATCATCTGAATCTAAAGTTCCGAATAAAATCTTTGATATTTTTCCACCGAGATTAATAAGTCCTCTTTTTGTTTTTATATTTTCATTTAATAATTCTTCAAGGGCCTTGATATTCAATTCATTGGAATGTCGTAAATATTTAAAATTCGCTGTTTGTGCAAAACCTAGTGGTTCTTTTCTAATATTCTCAATTTCTTTCTGATATTCGCTAATTACTTTTTCAATCTTACTTAAATCAATATGATATATTAATTGCAAATTTCTATTTGTAATAAATGCTCTTCCAAGTTGTATAGGTAAAATATTGTTTTCAATAGGAATAATTTCTAAGGTAAATGATTCTATGATAATCTCAAGTAGTGTGAGTGTCACGATGAAATAATTCATTTTCAATCTGAAATAAAAATTAAAATTTACTTTTTCCGTTGTTTCAGAATTTTTTTATGATAAATATGTTTATTCTTATTATCTTGTATACGATGTGAATCAATTTCTTTCGCATCTATCTTTTTGAATGCAGGATCAAGTTTTCTTGTAATTGGAGCTTTGATATAGGTCGGGTTTTTATTGAGAGGGTGATCTTCTTTCGCACGTCTCTTATAATTCGTTTTTTCTAAGCGATTTAATTGTTTATCTCGTTGTCTTTCTATTTGTTTCGTGATGTCATTCAAATTTTCAATATAATTTTCTACATAATTTTGAACTTGTTCGTTATGCGTACGTTCAATAGGTAATGAGTAATTTAAGTCTGCCTTAATAATTTGCATGGGGGTCATTTCTAAACTTGAGTGATTTGAATTATTATAGCTTAATAAAGCTTGAGCTAATTTATTTTGAAAAGTACTGTTTTTACCTTCAATAGTTCGTAATTGTTCTATAAGTGTTGAATGAAATCGTTCCACTAAAGCATTCGAATTTGGGTTGTAGTTTGTAATGTAATGAATTTCGATTTTATGCACTTTACATAGATCTTGTACAACATTATTTTTAAATTCAATACCGTTGTCACATGTTATTCTATTAGGTATACCATAATGGCTGAAATAAATTATTAATTTGTCTACAATTTCTAATCCGTTCTTTTGAAGTAATGGATAACATTGTCCCAATCTAGAAAATGAATCTATTATACTTAAACAGTATGTTTGACCAAATCGTATTGTATCGCAATAAAGATGAGAAAAGGGTTTAGAACCAACAGGATTAGGTTTATATTGTAATTGAATTGGAGTTCTTTCATATTTGCTTTTCTGGCAATATTCACAGGAATTTATATAATTTTGAACATCTTTATTCATATTCGGCCAATAAAATTTCCGTTTCAAACTAATAAGATTTTCTCTTAATCCTCGATGTATCGTTTTGGTTTCATGATACTGAGTGATTCTAAGTTGTCTTTCATCTATGTCTTCAACGTCTTCTAACAGGATTCTTGAAATTTTTAAATCAAAACTCTTATAGTCGAATTTCTCTTGCAAAATTCGTATAAGCGGTTTTTCTAATTCTGGTGATTTAAAAAATAATGTATAGGAACTTTTTGGTCTAATATATTCTTTAATAAATTTATATAAATCGCTTTCGATTGAATTTATGGAAACAATAAATCTGAGTTTTTCTCCGAATAATTTGATTTTTGTAACATTATAATTAGATGCAGTCTTGAATATTATTTGTAAATTAGATGAGTTAATACTTCTTTCTGTATAAGGTATTTCGAAAATTGGATTTTCAATATTGCTATGTATAGTTATATTGTCATGAATAATAACATTTTGAGTTTCGAAGTCAATTATATCATCTTCAATTTCATTAGTAAATTCATCATTATCATTATTTTCGTATTCACTCGCATTTAATAATTCTAAGCATTCATCAAGTTCTTCGTCAGTAACTTGATTAATCACTGAAACTAAATCATCTTCAATACCATTTAAATCTTCAATACCATTAAAATCATTCATTTGGGAATTCAATGTTTCAATTTGATTTATTTCATTATTATCTTCTCTGGGTAAATAATATACAATCACTTTCATATTTGAATTGAAAAAAATATACTTTATCATGTTGAATATCGTTGACCATTTTAATCGGTCCAAGCCGCTGGCAATGCGCGGTAATGCTAAACATTTTTCATTATTTTGTTTACATAATCTTTCGAGATTCAAAATCGCTTGAAATACATCTTCATAGTTAGGTTTATCATAGTAAAATTCTTTTGTGATTAAATAGTAAATATTCCGATTATTTTTTCGGATCGCGGCAACTTCGCCTATAGATTTATTTTGAGATTTTAAATTTTCAATTTCGCCATATTTATTTTTGAAACTTAAAGCTATTCCTTTATTCATATGGAAATCTCGTGAAACACAATGTGCTAATGCAAAATTCTTTTGAGAATTGAATAAATTTCCTTCTTTTTCTTTAATGTTCGGTGAATCTTTTATATCGTTATTTTCTTGTGCCTTTATAAAATTTTCGTAAGTTAGGTCATCTTCCATAACTATTCTACTTAATGCATCTGCATTGTTCTGCGAGCCTTTTCTATATTTTATTTCATAATCAAATTCTTCAAGTTTTATTCGTCATCTCATTAGTCTCGAATTAGGTTCTTTTAGAGAAAATAGCCAAATTAAAGGTTTATGATCTGTATAAATTGTAAATTTTCTTCCGTATAAATATGGCCTGAAATGTTTACACGACCATACAATCGATAATAATTCTTTTTCGATCACACTGTATCGAGATTCAGCTTCATTTAAAGTTCTACTCGCGAAAGCAATCGGAAGATCATTGGGCGGTTGACCTTGAGATAATACTGAACCTACTGCATATCCGGATGCATCTGTAGTTAAAACAAAGGGTTCTTTGAAATCAGGATATCGCAATATAGGATGGTTTAATAAATTTTGTTTACATACTTCAAAGGCTTCAACATATTTTGGATCATTTATATTGATTTTAGAATTTTTCTTCAAGCAATTTGTAAGGGGTTTGGTAATTTTTGCAAAGTTAGGTATAAATTTCCTATAATATCCGACTAAACCAAGAAATGATTTGATTTCTTTTTGAGTTTTTGGAATTGGGAATTTTTTCACAGCAGTTAATTTATTAGGGTTAGGTTTAATTCCTTCTGGAGTTATAATATGACCTAGGAATTCTATTTCAGTTTTGAAAAAATGACATTTGTCCAATTGTATTTACAAATTATCTTCTTTAAATACTTCGAGAATATTATGGATGTCTGCTAAGTGTTGTTCTATTGAATCTGAGAAAATAACAACATCATCCATATAAACATAACAATTTTTTCCAATATAATTTCTCAATACTATATTCATTAATCTTTGAAAAGAAGCAGGGGCATTTTTCAATCCGAATGGCATTCGCAAAAATTCATAATGACCATTTTCAATTGTAAAGGCGGTCTTTTCTATAGAGTCACTATCTAATTCAATTTGATAGAAACCGGACGCTAAATCGAGCGTTGTAAAATATTTCTTTTTTCCTAACTTATCTAAAATTGCATCTATTTGCGGTAAAGGGTATTTATCATCATTAGTTTTTTCATTTAATTTTCTGTAGTCAATTGCTATACGCCATTTTTGTTTTTGTGATAAATCTTGTTTCTTTGGAACTACAACAACAGGAAAGGACCATGGTGAAATACTTGGTCTAATAATTTTCTTTTCTAACATTTCATCGATTTGTTTCTTAATTTCCTCTCTATGTACTTCTGGGTATCGATAAATTTTACAATGAACGGGAACTTCATCTATCGTTCGAATTCTATGTTTAATTATATTAGAAAAATTCAAGGGTTGACCCGGCAATTGAATTGCATCCTTGTTAGTTTGTAAAATTTTCATTAATTGATTACTTATTTTGGATTCCAGATGGCTAAGGTCCACTGGTATTTTGATAGGATTTTGACAAACTTGTTGATATTCAAAAGGAACTTGACAAAATTCATTTTTTAAAATTTGATTTTTGAAATCTAACATTAATCCATACTTATTTAAGAAATCTGCTCCTATAAGTCCGTCATAATTCTTATGAAATTTATAAAGAATGAAAGGATGAAAATCGTTTATTCTAAATTCAGAAAACAATGGTAACGATACTTTTTCATTCGACGTTTCTTGTCTCATACAAGCAGTTAATGTAGTCGATTCATTGAAAATATTCTCAGGGAAATAATTATATGCAAATTTAGGATCAATCAAACAAACTGAGCAACCACTATCAATTAATAACTTACATCTAGGGTTTTTAAATTCAATAAATGGTAGCTGATTAGTATTATCTAAAGTAGAATTTAAGTCAATTCGTTTTCTAAGGTTGTTTCTTGAAAATTTTGTTTATTTGAGAAGTTACTTTTCGATGTAGAAGGTTGTGAGAAAGAATTTCTCTTATTAGGATTTATATCAATATTAGTTAATTCTTCTACGAGAAAATCAGGGCTTCGATCATTATTATTATAGAATTTTCTCTGGGGATTATTTTGATATTGGGTTGAATAATTAGGTCTTTTTTGCGGATAAACTCGTGTCTGTACTGACATTCTTTCAGGTGGGGTAGTTATTCTTTGATTTGGATTCGGTTTAAAAACATTACTATTAGTATTAGTATGTCCAAAAACTTGTTTGTTTGAGGGATAGTATCTATTCACAGGTCTTTGATTGAACTGAATGTGAGGGGAAATTTGAATTTGAATTCGAATTATAATTATTATTTGATCTGAAATGATAATTATTAGGAATATAATTTGATCTATAATTATTTGTTCTCGTGTTGGGATTATTTCTGAAATTATTTTTTTCAGGGCGTGTTTGAAATTTTTGTCTTCTGCTTTTATCGAGTAAATCATATTGAGCTAAATTCGATATATAATCTTTAACTGCATTTACTGTTCCGTCAAAATTCAAAGCATTATTTGTTATTAAATAAGTCCTCAATTCCATTGGGGCATTTGATATAAGAACTGTTTTACAAATCTTTAAAATATTAGTTTTATATAATTGTTTTTCTGGATCTGGCATGGGATCCGCGTCAATTCTATAATTTATTCTCATCTTTAAGGAAATTATCTTATCAATAAAATCTATTATATCTTCATTATGTGATTTATTCAAAAATTGTAATTTGTGTATCAATACATCTAAATTGATTTGATCGCCAAATTTAATCTGTAAGAATCTCTTTAGAGAATTCCAATCATCAGGAATATCGGAAGTTGCTACCTCAGCTAACGCTCTTCCTACTAATTTACTTTTAACAACTGATAAACAATAACTTTTTACTATATTTTGTTCATTTGTGAACATCCTTAAATATTCTTCTGTACTTTTTATAAAAGAATGTAATTCATTCTCCACTCCTGAAAATCTTGGCAAAAGCATCCCGAACTTTTCCGGTTATGTTAAGTTTATATTTTCTAATGCCATTTTTACTGTTTGCGCTTTACGGCCTTTAAAATGTTTTTTTGAAGTAATCTTGAATTAAAATTGGTAATCGGTTTTTTAAATGAGTAACCTAGAAAAAACTCTTATGTCGGTTTTTTAAAGAAACCTAGGAAAAACTGTTCTACAAGTTTTACACACAAAACTTTGGGAAAAAGGGTGACTATTTTTTGTCCAGAATAGGGTAAACTGGGAGTCAATAACGGGTAGGATTGCTAACCTTTTTTGTTTCGTATTCCTTGTAGTGAAGTCGTCTTGGGCGCTACTCCAAAGATCAGGGCTTCTTGGCTTCCTTCTCAGGGTTGCTTCTCACCTTAACAGTTGAAACTGATAGTCGAAAGAAAGTTTTTGTTTTGTCACTTCTACGACCGGCACAATATTTCAGATAATACGTCGCGTTTTTCTCGTCGCGCTATTATTTCCGAAATATTTAAAGAGATCCCATCCTCGTCGCCAATTATGTTTTTGAGATGGAAAACCTTGTTTTTAAAAAAACTTTATTTACAAGAAAAAGACGAAAGGTACAATCAAAACTATCGATTATGACTTATCCGTTATGACTGACTAAAAAACAATGCATCTGAGAATTTATAACATTACTTATCTCTAATGCAAAATGTGGCGTGATCCTAAGCGTCACACAAAGAATAGCTAAAATAGCAAAATTACATTGTAAGAACAAAGGATGTATTATAGTTACAATAGGCATTCATTCCACCCACATTATCCCGTGTTTGAGATTGATGAGTTAACAATATTCTATCATGAAATATAAAGTAATAAATGAAGATTCGAAAATAGGTCGTATGATCAGAATGGGGTCGTATTATGTAATTATATATATGAAACAATAATAAACCAACTAAAAAAAACAAGACGAAGATACATCATTGTTATTTGACTATAGACAAGTCAAAAATGAACATTTGATAGTTCCGTTTTTTTGTAAGACAAGTTTACAACATAGTCAGTCATATTATGGCCCAAAATTGTATAATATACTTCCGGTTGATATAAGGGTTCGATTTAACTTGAGAAGTAAAGTGAATAAAAGACAAGTCAAAGCGTACATAGTAGATAATTTTAATGATCTGAAAAAGTTTTCTCAATATAGTTTTTTTTTGTTCTTCGAGTTGTTTGGTTATTTTTGTCGTTTTAGCACAAGTGAGCATTTGATTCAATTTGATAATATTCATAATTCATTTGTACTTAAGGCAGGATATGGCAGTATACAAGCATTCTTGTTTAGACTGCGTATTGCTGCTCCTTTTAAATGATATGTGTTTATATGTGAAAGATAAGATGAATAAATTGAATTGAATTTGGCTTGTTTTCGAGGTTTCCTGTTGCACAACCAGTTTGTTAATTTCCTGCTTACATCTGAGTAGCAGGTACCCTTGAGGTGGTTATGCGTTTTGTATTTGACATTGTTATACAACCACTTAGATTTTGTTGCTATTTTGTTGAACTGGTGCAATAGTCGTTGCAGATCATCTTCGATTCCACAATGAATACTGTATCATCGGCGTAGCCCATTATTCTGATTCCTTTGTTCTCAGATTCACCTGCCCCAATTAAATCACCTGTTTCATCAGTTCGCCCATGTTAATGTTAAAAAGCACATATTTCAGTTTTACACGATCGAATGCTTTCTCTAAATTTATATAGCACGCACAGCACATAACCACAGTTTACTAATAAAACAAAAAGTTATACTCTCCTTATTTGTACTAATGTTTCATGCAATATATACTAGAGGAATAAATTAAAGGATCAAAATAAAATTGGAGATTTTTAGCGGTTTTTCAAATGACTGTATTTTCGATGACAATGGTGGTCTCTCAATTTGAAAAAAAACTTTCTTAAGCTTGAAGTTTATAGTTAAGAGATCTCATGATGAAAAAATTTTTAAAGCAACGTGTACCGCTCAATCTTAATGAATACAGTATCTAAATTTTTTTCACTTTTTATGTTTGGCCAACAGACTTGAAATTTTTTTCCAACTTAACCACTATATGAAAGAGAATACTTGTTTATTCAGCTTCAATACCCTCTCTTCAAAATTTCGATACGAGCACTTCTCGCTGAAATATCGAATTTGAATTGAAAAAGATCTTTTTGTCTCTAACCATCAATATCTCACCAATCAATGATTGCACAGAAATTTAGGGGATGTTTTGAAATCTTGAATGAATTCTCTACAAGAAGTAGCTATGGTTTTTTCGAGAAAAAATTCTATTCGTTCTTTATATTCATTTGAAAAGTTGATAAAAAAAGGGCTTTTGGAGGCTTTTTGGATAATCAAGCGCTGAATTGAAAATATCGAAAAAACCATCAATGTTGAGTATGCTTTTTACAGTTCAATATCACCACAAAAATCCCAGAGAATTTCATTTCAATCCATGGAGCGGTTTTTTTGTTTCATTCGATCGAATTTTCAAAAAATTAAAAGATCACGATTTTCGATTCGAATGTTCATAATCCCCAACAAAATGAAGAAGTAAAATCTTTGAGTTCTTTTTTCTGCATTTCATAAATAACAGAAGAGAACAATAACAGAATTCATGCATAGATTCATGTCAAAATTTTATGATTGATGTGACTCTTTAATATTTGCCTGCGGAAAAAAACCGCTGCTATTCACTTTCCGCATGCATATTCGTGCGGAAATTGAATAGCAGGGGTTTTTTTCATCACTACTTTGGAAAAGTACTACTTTAGTAATACTTTCAAAACGCTAGTAGGAACAATCAATTATTTCAAGATAATTCAATGTGACAAAAACTAATTGCTACACAGTTTTCAGGAATTGCGAAGGATCAGTTTTAATTGAAACACATCAACTGATGATAAAATAGAACGGCATTCAAAGTTGATCCTATAGTTTACCGAAGATTTAACTGTTACAATCGAAATTCAGTGATGCGAAATTGATTATTAAAGCTCGGATTACTGTTCGGATGGTAATGGATTCGGAATATGTTCAACATACTGCCCACAACATTACAGTAATATATCCATTGAATATCTTGGATATCCCATACTTGATAGAGTGTCGGGTTTGTGGTTCTCATGCAAATATGTGCAATATGCGTGTGTTCCTTGCGTTTGGTACATGTTGAACATCTAGTTGAATTTTTTTTACATCGTTTGAAGTATCATCAGTTGTTATTTTTCATTTCAAGAGTAACGGATATTTGAAATTCTGAAACTATTAACTTTAAAAAATTCTCGCCTCAAATAAGGTAGGTTCTCCTTTTTTTTGGGAAATCCTCATGGACGAACTACCTCATGAGTAGGTCGAACAGTGTGAGATTCACTGAACTTGACTTAAAATAAACTTAAACCTGTCTGAAATATACGAGTCAAAGACTCATTTTTTCCGGTGTGAAAACGGTTAAGAGCAAAAATCATCACTTCACATTGTCGAAATCTGTCAATATTTGCACAGAAGGGGGGGGAGGGGGCCAACTCAATGTGCGGTGTTGCCAGAAGATTCATTTATTCATAGAAGTAAGAAACTGATTAACACACAACAACTACTATGGTGAAACCGTGAATAATAATGCTCTAGTCTGACAATGAAAATATTTTCACAAGGAGAATAAAAACTTACTGCAAATTGCAGTATAACGCTTATAATTCATGGGTCCTTATTTTCGAAAATTCTTCGGAGATCTCCAGTGCATTACTCCATCCTGGAGCAAACTCACCGCATCTACAAAAGTGCAAACTTTTATTTGCATTATATTATCGCTTGGGACTGAAACGTTATATTCATGAACTTTCCTCGTCTGGCTCTTTGGAGAAGACATAAATTGCAGAATTTTTCGAGATTTCAACGAACGCCAAGGTATTTTTCGGAGGTCAAACTAACTCAAATTGTATGATAAATATGTTTTTTTCAATCAATAGTGTAATAGCGGAACTGTTAAGTATCACGATAAGATACCCAAAACGTTTCAACAAGCATTTGTTGTAACTGCAGATGGTGGCAAGTGGAAAATTGTTAGCGATTGTTTCAGACTGCAGGAACCCTTATCAGAAAAATACTAACGGGTTACAGAGTTAATTCTCATTCATAAAATGAATAAAGGTACACGATCTCACTAAGAAGCCAAAGCTCCTGGATTTTATCATTATCCTTCTACTGATATCTCTGATCCATTATAGAAGAGGTTTGTTTGAAGTTGTGGACAGTAAAAATACAGTGAATTTGATATTTTTAATTTGTAAATATGTATAAAAAATGTTCAAGGACTAAATGTTGAATACATATATTCTGATGAAGAAAACCTAATAGCATGAAAATTTTCAACATAATGTCAAAGTATGAAATGAATAGGGTTGAATTGATAATTGAGAAATATGAGTACGATTCGTTAGTAGGTACTCTATACCAATGTTCAGGGCTTCATTTAGTTCATATTCTCAATTGCTTGGTCATATCTTATGATTATTCATGAAATGTTATCCACTAAAAATATTCAACAAAATTCCCTATAGTTTTAAAAGAATATCAGGATTGGAAAATATACTACAATTTTCGCTGCAAGAAAAATCCATATTTTTGGAAATATTGTTAGAACTTCAAAAAGATGATAAAAACGCTGATAGATTCAAATCCTATACCTTTCTTTTGTGCAACAATATTTTGTGAGCTCACTCATTGACTCATACGATGTCAGCCTACTGAAATTTGACAAAAACATTCGAGTTATTATTTTTGAATAAGAGTTAAATTTCGATGTGTTGTTTGATATTTTATAACATTATTATCAAACGCAATACCACGACTGCTAAAATGTTATCGATAATTACTCATTTTTCACAAAATATTGCTTCTAAACGAAGAGACATAACATAAGTTCTCGAAAATGTTGACAGCGAAGAATGCAAAAGCAATAACAACCACTCTGTTAAAAATAAAAACACGAAGGAAACATAACCTACGCGAAGGATGTCCTCAGTCTGAGAATCATGCGACCAGCTGAGTATAAACAACAAACAAAACAGTAACAAGGAATGACAAAATATAAAACAATGTATGACTTGATTGTGTCAACGAATAAAAACATAAATTACAGTCATAAAAATAACAAAATGAAGGTATCAAGAACACGAGGCACATAAAACAGGTAGGCAGCACACAGTGTATCTATGCTACAAAAGTAATTACAACCTCTTGAACAGGGGGATGTAGTTTTTATTCAAATTTAAGTTTGTGTGAATGTTCAAACAATTATCGTTCATCGATATTCCATCCTCAATATGAATATTTCCCAAGAAGTCTAATTTTGTGTACTTGATTCTTCGCGGTTGTCCACAGCAAAATTCTCGCATTCTCTTGTGGGCTAAAAGTTGAACGTTGAACGAAATGTGGTGTCCAAAGGAAGATTTGTCCGGGTATCTCAGGTGTTCTTGTATTCTTGTCTTAAGTGGTCTACAAGCACTACCAATGTATGTGGGGGTGCAATCATCATACTTAAGTTTGTAGACGCCAATTTTTTCAAGGGTACTCGTTCTGTCCTTTGCGTTTCTTAAAGATTTTTCCAAAGTGTTGCAAGTTCTCTGATTTTGCAGGTTGCCTTTAGGAAATGGTTAATTTTCTCCTGAATCTATTTTTCTAATAATCATTGATACGATATTAAATGGATTCAGTCTTGACTCACTCGATGGATTTTTATTATGAATAAAATAAAAACAGAATAATATTCTGACCTATTCGCGGACAACAAAATATTCGTGAGAATTATTTTGTTTTAATAACATGCGTTATACGAATCGATATAAATAAACTTGAATATGTTTATGAAGAAACATAAAACAAATTAATCATGGCGAGACTCAAAGTACATGACTCACCTACACAAGAAATAAGTAACAAATTATTTAAATTTGAAAATTCGAATCAGGTAAAGTATAGATTCGTGTGAAAATTACAACCTTCGCAGCTCAAGAAGATTCGCTACTAGCTATAATTTATCCTTTTGTGTTTAGTCAAATATTTTTATGTAATAACGGGTGTTTTTTTTCGAGATATATAACTTTAAGTTGGCATTACTGTTCGAGATGGCGACCGATTCAACAGCTGTCAAGTGATTTATTCTCAGTTTGGTTTGGCAATTCATCATGAATAGACTCAAGCCTGAACAACGCTTGCAAATAGTGCAATTTCATTTCGAAAGTAATGGTTTTTTGCGGAATACGTATCGCGCATTACGTCCATTTTATCGTCGACAAAATCACCCATCAGAACAGTTAATTCGATTAACCATGGAACGTTTGCGCACCACGTTTTCTTTTATTGATAACTCGCATCCCCAGAGACGCCGTACAGAAGAAGCTATTGCTGCTGTAGAGCGTAGCATTGAGGAAGACCCGAATGAGTCTATCCGCCATCGAGCACAGGAATTGGATCCACTTTATGGGAGATTTTGCGGAAGGATCTTGGTTTGCGTGCTTACAAAATCCAACTCGTGCAAGAATTGAATCCAAACGATCATCAAGTAAGGCGTAGATACGTCGAATGGGCCCAAAATGAGATAGCCGTTGTTCCCGATTTTCATAAGCGAATTTTGTTTAGCGATGAAGCGCACTTCTGGTTGAATAGCTACGTCAACAAACAAAACTGTCGCATTTGGAGTGAAGCTAATCTTCAAGTGTATGTCGAAACACCGTTACATCCAGAAAAACTGACTTCTTGGTGCACTTTATGGGCTGGTGGAATCATTGTTCCGTACTTCTTCAAAAACGATGATGGCCAGAACGTTACAATCAATGGTGATCGGTATAGAGCAATGATCATTAACTTTTTCATTTCTGAGTTGAACAACCGTGATGTCCAGGAGCTGTGGTTCCAACAAGACGGCGCAACAGGTCACACATCTCGTGCCACAATCGATTTATCGAAAGACACGTTTGGTGACCGCCTAATTTCACGTTTCGGACCTGAGAATTGGCCTCCAAGATCTTGTGATTTAACACCGCTAGACTACTTTCTGTGGGGCTATGTAAAGTCATTGGTCTATGCAGATAAGCCACAAACCCTTGACCATTTGGAAGACAACATTCTCCGTGTTATTGCCGATATACGGCCACAAATGTTGGAAAAAGTCATCGAAAATTGAACGTCCAGATTGGACTACATCCGAGCCAGCCTTGGCGGTCATATGCCAGAATAGTATATTGTGCAACAAGTGGGAAAAGTCCAACTTTTCTCGCGAGTGTGGAAACACACGAGCGAGAAAAGGACTTTCTCCACATGTTGCACACTATACTTTTCCTACAACTGCACAAATTTCAATAATTCAAGTAATGAACTTGATTCAAATCAAAATGGCCTTCGTTGACAGTATGTGCTAATTTATTGCGTTTCTATAGAAACAACTCAAATGCCCAATTTCATTGGTCTACCAAGCGAGGTGTGGGCAAAGTGCCGTGGGGAATAATATTTCCCACAGTATGAGCAATACATCGTTTTGGAATTGAGTAAGCTGTGGAGAATACGCTACTTTTCATAGCAGTTGTAGGAAAATCATATTTAAAATGTCACAAGATTATCTTGCGGATAAATAAAATTCATGTCAATCGAATAATCCATCGTTGTTTTATTGCAATTTAAAGTTCTATAGTTCTAAAAAAAAACACCCATTACTATCACACATATAACATTCCATGATATATGAAGTACAAGAAAAATTTTCTTTATGGAATCATATACTTTATGATACAATTCAAGAAAGAATATGATGAGAAGGTACAAAGATATCAAAATGAGCACATAACAATTCTGATTTTTTTCACAGGCAAGGGCAAAACTACCCAAGAAACGAAGGAGGGTACTTCCAGTAGAACCCACGAGAGGACCCAGGATACCAGGCCAAACACCGTCAGGAGGCCAGTGTCCTGCGGCAAATGCAGCAGTGGCGGCACAAAATAGGCGAATGAATGCAATCAAGGCAAACCATCCGAAAGACAACTCAATAGGAGCGCCACCAAATCCAAAATTAGGTAAAATAATTTGATTACGTCACTTCAAGATGTATTTAGACTGCAGCGAAACAAAGGACGTCTTAAATGCTGAAGATTAGTATGCTTAATGCACTCCGAACAACTTAGTGATTTCTTTTGATTAATTAAGGAAGTTAGAGTATTCCCTTGAAAAGTAATTGGTAATCTTGCAATGAATAGCAGAGAGATGAACTAAAATTGTGTTCCGAAATTACCGGATTGTAGGTCATAGAAACTTAGGCATATTGGTGGGATGAAACCATTTCGGAACGCGCATATTCTAGTGGCTAAAAATATATACAAAGTGATTCAAAAATAAGTACCTAACGCTGTCTCTAGGTAAGGTAGAAAACTGAAAATGTATTGGAGTTCGCTTAATCAAAAATTTCTTTAGAGCCATCCATAAGCAAGATAATGAGTGTTGAATAAAAAAATTTTTACACATTTTTTACGATATTGCCTACTGGCAACATTTTTTATGAAATTTCATACGAATATGTTTAGGGAGCCGATACATTTGTTTTCATATCTGACTCTAATAGAAGGCGCTAGTTACATGGTTCATACTGAATAGTATTGTACAGGGTGGGCGAATAAGCGAGGTAAGCGGCTATATCTCAGGATCCACTCATCATAGAGACTTGCGATAAAAATTTTTACCACTAAAGTGTACAAGAAAACACACTGGAAATTGTTTTGAAGTTCATACCTCTACCGCTAGAGGACGTAATAGCTACCGTCGAGTAGAAAAATGAATTCTACTCGAAAATGTTTCATATGAAGTTGAAGAAAAAATATCATCACTGTAATCTTTGGTAAATTCTCTATCATTTTGAATTGTCACTTTCGATTTTACGACATCAAATGAGGGTAGGTGAAAGGGAGAAATCCGATTGATTGAAATGCCTGTAAGTTCAGTTTGGCTCAACATTTTTGAGCAAATTAGATCTCGCCTGAAAGATAATATATAATAATAATTGTTGATTGAGGACAAAATATACTTGTGCGTGTGCGGTGCACGCGTTGCACGCGCGGTTGCGGGAGCCCTGGATATGGCTGAAAGAGAAGATATTCTTCAACTGATGCACGCCAAAAAACCAAATTATGTCTTTAAGTTCTTCACCTACCTTTATTTGATGTCTTGAAATCGAAAGTGACAATTCGAAAAGTTAGAAAATTTTCCAAGGATTACAGTGATGATATTTTTTCTTCAACTTCATATAAAACATTTTCGAGTAAAATTCATTTTTCTACTCGACGATAGCTATTACGCCTCCTAGCGGTAGAGTTGTGAACTTCAAAACATTTTCCGGTGTGTTTTCTTGTACACTTTAGTGGTAAAAATGTTTACAGCAAGTATCTACGATGAGTGGATTCTGAAATATAGCCGCTTACCTCGCTTATTTGCCCACCCTGTACATAACTTTTTTAAGGTTAGATAATCAAAATTTCAAGTGAATTTGAACATCATTCAATTTCACACTAAAGGGATCTTTTGGTGAATTTCTTTTCAATGTACTGTTTTCGGAATATTTTGATTTGAAAATTATGAATATTCAATGAATTGGGGTTTTACTATGCGGAAATTCATTATGAACGATTTGTTTGGTGTTAGCAACAATCATTTCGCTACACTGCGGCTTCATCAGGCTACATTTTTTTGTCTTATAAGTGTACAGGGCATGTACGAAACATATAGGGACAAAAAATTCGACATTGATATCTGTCAATGCCGAGTTTTTTTCTGTTTCTGTTTTTGAAACATCCTGTATAGCCAGAATTATTAGATCACATTATCAATATACAGTTTGGTTTTCTTTAATTATTCCTCGGGTAATTTTAATTGATAAAAGTTTCATACATTTCATTCAACATGGGTCCACAAAAGCTCTGTTTTCGAGATACAGTGTGTTGAATTCGGTGTTCAAGTTAAATTTTTTTAAGTTTTTTCTCATAGATTCTTGTTGTATTTGCTACCGATTTTGAGCAAAAGATTGCAAATTATTCTCTTGATATCCTCAGAAAAATTCAATTTATCAAAGGTAATACCACGAGTGCTTCATTTTTCATCGATAATTTTTTCTTTTCCACGAAAACTTTTTTTGGCAAAAATATGAAAACAAACCGATTGATGAAATCATCGCTTAGGACGAGTGATTTTATCTATATTTGGTTTGATTGAATGTTTTTACCTCAATTAATCAAGATTGAATAATGAAAATGAAGAATTATCAGATATAATTGGGAGAGCGAGTTGTATTTGGATGATCATTTTTTTTAACAATTCGAAAGAATTCTCAAAGCACTTCAAGCTGTCAATAATTCAATAAGTTCAAAGTAAAATTCTGAAGTTTCAATGTAAACAAGGTATTATCGATGAGGGAGCATTGTTATCAGTATAATCCAGAATCATTGGCTAGAATAATGCATTGCTATTAGTTGAAACCACCAAAATGTCAGATTTTGACATGTGTAAAACAAATCATAAAAAACCAATCGCTTAGCTGTGACGAATGAATTCATTATAATTAGTACTACGCGTATTTTGAGAACAAAAAAATTTGGGCCTTTGTTTACCTATACAACTTTTTATTGTTGAAATTACCCAAGAAATTTCTTATTTCTATTGGTAACTCCATATTTCATGAATTACAGATTTCCATTGAGATGGAATAAATATTTCATTTTGGAAAAAATTCGAATCGCTCAATGAAATTAAGTCAGTATATCATACTTACTACCCATTCATCAGAATACTCTCAGTTTGCCATTCTTCAAGAAAAGTATCTAACAATCAAAAATAATGAATAATATGAATTATAATAAAACATGAAGTCTTTTGTGAACAGCTTTGCATTTTACAGAATAACACACTAGATCTATAGTTCTTGGCATATGCATCATGGAATTACATATTTCATATAAGTAAAAAATTCGAATTTCCACTGATGTTTAAAGTTTGCATGATATAAAATTCGGAATACTCTGACTTTCTTTCTGCCGCTAAAAGAATCCATTTCATGCTTTTTATTCACACAGATATGAACCAACTAGACGATCATCAGGTCATACAAGCCAGCAGAAGGAAGAAGAGCAAGCTCTGCGACCAGTTCTAATCTTCATTTCACTCGCTTTTTATACATAGAAACATACAGGTTTGAGTTTACATACAGGATGGATTGTGGTTTGAATATAACAGCTCGTGAAAGAACATGATACACCGTCAAATGAAAGGGATCATTACCTTATAAAAAAATCTAATACGGTCCTTGAAACAAATCGATAATGAATTTATAATTCCCAATATATCTTTTTCTGAAGAAATGATTGATGCTGCATCTGGAAATAACTTGTTCAATAATTTTTTTTCTATCCTTTGTATGTGCTTGGCTTTCTCAGCCATCGACACAACAAACATTTCATTTCTATAATGAATGGTACATTTTCGGACTTTTGAGAGAATTAATTTGGTGAAAACCACAACTTCATAAATTCAACTATTTTCAAACTATAAAAAAAATCGAAAAATGGTTTGAATTAAAAAATTCTCATGCACTGCTCTTGGTAGAATCCATCACAGAAATTTCTCTGGTTCACATTTGAAAAAACATAAGTGTGTTTTTGTATTATAACTGCGAAAGTCATTGTGATAAAACACAAATTATTGTATGGCGAGACATTCCGTCACCAGTTGATCCGGAGTTTCTTCCTCCTCCCCACAGAATCTACACTCGTCATTTTCTGTTGGACCCATTCTCATGAGGTGTTTAATAAGACGGCAATGCCCTGTGAGGAATCCAGTGAGGAGGTGTAGCATATTCTTACTAAGATCCAGATACTTCTTGGATTTTGTAGAGTCAAAGTGTCGAAGAAATTTTTTGGAGTGATCCAGACCAGGAAGATTCCTTCATAGTTTTCTCTTTCGGTTACCCCTTCATCCTGAATATCTTTCTTGCAGGTGCATTTGTCTACACCACAGAAAGGTTTCGGGCCGATGAAAGGAGTTTGTGCTCCTTTTCTGGCAAGTGTGTTGGCCTCCTCATTCCCTCTGATCTTTTCCAGTAATAAATTATTTATGAGAACTTTTAATTTAACGCCATTTTCCAATTTTCTGTTAAAGCTTGAAAACAGTTACGGTTTTCCCCGAATCAATTCTCTCAAAAATCGAACCCGAAAATACGCCATTCATTTTTTCTAGTCGAAGGAATTCTGAGTTACCTTCACTGGGTAACTAATTTGGAACACCCGATACGTTTACAAGTTTGTTGATTTATTATTAAACAATCACACAAAACCTCCTTATTTGGTGCTTTAGCTTTAACCAATTTTTCCGAAACAATCACTCCCAGAAAAGAATTGATAATATTTCAGCTCCTATCCATTAATTTTGGGGTAGATAAGATCAAATGATTCTATTCAACCTGAATTACCTTCAAACGGTTGCCATTTAGGACCAATCGGAAGATCTTTAATTTCCAATGACTTTCAATGCTCGAAATTGATTTCTCGGCGAGAAGATAACGCACTCCGTAAACTTCACGCAATGCTATAGAATGTCTGGCGCACGAAACAGCAATTTGTATGAGAAATCTTCGCAATTTGTCTTTTCCGTTCGATTTGTTACCCTGGATATTATGGAGGTCGTTCATTTCTTTTTGTTGTCAGGTTCAAGGAATTGGAATGAATTTGTCATAAAAAATTAGGCCATTTACATATAGACTAAAAGGTTTGCCAATCGATTATCGCGGTTTCTCATCAGCATTAGGTATTGTGTATTTGCTTGATACTGGGATATCAAGTGTTCAACGCAAATTGGGGAAAAAAAATAAAATATTATCGAAAAAACTGAAACATCAGAGTAGTGAGAGACTTTATCACCAAATCTCACATGCTTATCTTCGTTTTCAGGCATATACAGAGTGATTCCGGATGAGACCGTCAGATTTCAGGAGAGGTTTACACTATAATAATAATAATAATAATAATAATATTTATTCATGCTATTACATTTCAATGACACTAGTCAAGGCAGTTTCAAAACAATGTTTGGTTTATGGTTGGGGGCCTTTATTGAGAGTCTACAGGGTGATTTGTCCGATTCGAACGATTTTTTTTAATCATAACTTTGGTAAGGCTTTATCAATATTGATGAAATTTTCAGTGAAGAACAATATGATTGTCTACTGCCAATTATTCTAACACTTTCACAAAAATACAGGGTGGGAATTATAATAAATTCAGATTAAATTTGCAGGTTGAAAAAACTCCCTGTACATTCCGTTTTCAAAAATTCACTACCTGCTTAAGATTCTACTACATTACTGTACCGGGTTTTTCACCATAATTTGACCCCCCCCTTTAACTTTGTTACTAGGAGAGGTACAAAAAAATATTTTCTACAAAAGTTTCACGAAATCAACTAGTGTTTTTTAAAATGATTTCACAAAACGAAATATATACAGAGTGAGCAACATATTGATAGCAACTTCATTTTTTCAAATGGAACACCCTGTATATTTTAATATATTTGACTAGCTCTTTCTTCCCTGATTTCGAATATATAACATATGTTTGGCCTATCTCTCTTATTCTGAGTACCACAGAGTTTCAAAGTTTAAGAACCACCTGGCAAGTTAAGTAATTTCAATTGGAAGGCTGCGATATTCAGAATGCCCTTTTTTGAATTATCTCGTTGACAATGATATATAACATACGTTTGTCATTGAATAAAACTATTGACCGAATATGCACTACACAGAAGCGGAAAAATTTGAAATATTTTCGCTTTATGTAGAGACCAATAAAAATAAGAAAGCCACAAGGAGAGAATATATGGAGTTGCATCCAAATGATACAATTCCAATTCATAGTGAAAAACGTATGTCATATCGTTGCCAACGAGATAAGTCAAAAAAGGGCATTTTGAGTTATCGCAGCCTTCTACATTGATTACTTTTGCCAGGTGGTTCTTGAAATTTGAAACTCTGTAGTACTCAGAATGAGAGAGATAGACCAAACATATGTTATATATTCGAAATCATGGGAAAAAGAGCTAGTCAAATATAGAAGAATATACAGGGTGTTCCATTTGAAAAAATGAAGTTGCTATCAGTATGTTGCCCACTCTGTATATATTTCGTTTTGTGAAATCATTTTAAAAAACACTAGTCGATTTCGTGAAACTTTTGTGGAAAACATTTTTTTGTACCTCTTCTAGTAAAAAAGTTTAAGGCGGGGTCAAATTATGGTGAAAAACCCGGTACATTACTGGAGCGATTTTTATTTGACACACGTTTAGTTTTCCTAGAAAATTTTTTTAACGATGAACAATATCGTTATTCCGCTCCAAGGCAGTGAAAATATTCTGAACTAGATAGTAAAGCTGTATCGTCCAATGATACAAAGCTCTTCCGAATGATGAAAAATAGTTTTATCAAATGGAAAATTATCCATGAAACTTAAATCTCAATTGAAATCAAGTTCGTAAAGATCCATGGTTTTTTTTTCTTCCTTATATGTGTTAGGCTATATTGGCCATCTTACACAACGATCATTTTATTATCTACAAGACTCTATCAAATTCTACTATCTAGTTCAGAATATGCTCACTGCCTTGGAGCGAAATAACGATATTGTTCATCATTAAAATTTTTTCTAGAAAAACTGGACGTGTGCCAAAAAAAATAAAAACGCTCCAGTAATGTACACTTATGGTAGAATCTTAAGCAGATAGTGAATTTTTGAAAACAGAATGTACAGGGTGTTTTTTCAACCTGCAAATATAATCTGATCTTATTATAATTCCCACGCTGTATTTTTGAAGACGTGTCAGAATTATAGAAAGTAGACAATCACATTGTTTTACACTGAAAATTTCATCAATAATGATCAAGCCATACCAAAGGTATGAATAAAAGCAAAATCGGTCGAATCGGACCAAACAATGTTTTGAAACTGTCTTGACTAGTGTAAACTTCTCCTAATATCTAACGGTCTCCTCCGGAATCACCCTGTATTTGATTATATCAACTGATTACAGTTGGTATTTCTCAAAAGATTTTCATTCACCATTATTAGAGGTTTCATTTTGATATATCAAAAAGAAACGAGTATATTTTGAGGGAAGTTAATGGATTTTTTTTTCATTGTGGTGCTGGATGTATGCCATAAGTGATGAAAAAATTTATCAGCAAAATGACCAGTATGGTTACCGTTGTAGCATCAAATTTTTTTCATGAAATTTTCCATGGCTAATTCGCACATTCATGGTTGTTGTAGGTCCCCGAATTTCATTTTAAAGTGTTGAATCGATTTTGTAGCATTGGCATAGATATTATCTATTACATGGCTCCAAATAAAAAAGTTTAGAGGTGGCGAATTGTGACCACCTCTTCGAGAAATAACATGGCCAGGATTGCGATTGCTGCTTTACTCGTGATTGGTCAAATCTCAAGATTTTGACTTCCGGAATACACAGAAAGAAATTAAAATTCATTTTACATTTCATGAATTATAACTAATTTTTCGTTGGGATTATTGAAAAATCCATAAACCAATACAATTTGCAATTACAAATAATTCATTACAATTCTTGAAATGTCAGAATTTGATAACTAATTAATAATAGTTATCAAAACTACGAATTCTAGTCATAAATTACTCCACAGAAATTGCGGTTTTTCCTCATTTGAAGTTCTTTCTCGATAACTCTTGAAGTATTCATTTTAGGTATACGGCTTGCTTAAGTAACCCCTACCTTTTATACATACAATCGACTGAAATATTGAAAAATATAGTTTCTAATTTGAAAATCTTGAGTTTTTATGAATTTGAGTTGTCCAAAATCCTGATTTTCTAATAGAAACCTGTACTTACATTTTTCGTCCAAAACGATTACATGTTTATAATACTACGTATTTGTGGAATCGAAAATAATGAAGGTATTTTCGAAAAAACCTATTTCTGCAGAAATATTCAAAAGAATGTGAGTCCTCGTTGCCACCATTTTTTTCATAGAATCCCATTAACTCATGAAACATTGAGTTTTTACCAAAGGTATGGTGTTGCTGGAATTGTCATAAAAAAAGCTATCTAATGATTCAATAATATACTGGATGTGCCATTGGAAATAAGGAAGCAGTAGTTTGTTTCCGGTGTAGCCGGAAGTTTCAGAGATCTGAAAATTGAATTAGGAAGAAAGATCATTGTCTCAAATCCCAACATGCAAATTTTCAGTTGAAAATTGTGATGCGTTTTCCATAAATTCCATATAGGCTATCGCGGTATATCCGTGAAGTTCTGTGATTGGAGAAAAAGCTGTGAATATCTATTCGGTCTTTCATGAGGAAATATTATATGCAAATGAGTAATTACGTCATGTTTCAGTCTCAGAATTCTTTATGTAAAATATCAAAATTTCAATTTTCATATACCAATAACAGGATTTATCTCTAGGATATCCGAATGGATTTATGGTGATTGAACCAATATAATTCTGTCGAACAAAGATCTTCCGATGTTCAATAGAATCAAATAAACCATTAACGATACCTTAGTTGCGCTGCAGACTACCGGAAATCAAACCCTTGCAATCCCCTTCGATAATGAAGCATGAATGATCTTCTTTGAAACGATCCAGCCATTGGTTGATGAAACGCCCCGTGGAAGTGCTCTCGATAATTGCATCTCCTTGTCTGAAAATATATCATGGAGGAATGATGCTCATTCATGAGACAGGAAAAAACGTCGTATAGAGCCAATGTTTTAAAGTTGTTCTGACCTAACAGGGTACTTGAGATGAGGAGAGTTAAGTTGAAATGAAAAAGTTGAAAAGGAAGTTGAAGCTGCCAGTATTTCATTCTTTTCTTGACATACCAATACTGTACAGGGTGGCTTGTTTTAAAAGATTTACTGAATCTGGAGGCCGAATCTTAAATTGTTTTGAATGAAAGTTTTCAGGGGCAAATCGAATGAAAGCATTCAATATGACTTTGAAGTTCGATTTCAAGTGCTACTAGATTTTTGGAATAGGAAATATTCTTCTTGAAAAACTATTGTCTTGACTAGATCGTTTTTTCCTTAAATCGAATTTCTCTGGAGATATGAATTGTTTCTTGTTGGAAGTGGTCACGCTAAAGTACTCTTCAGCATTATTTCTCAACGAATCATTTGTTTTTGTATTCCGTATGATGTGAACATTTCCAAAATTAAAATCAGTTTGTTTTCTGGATTTTTTTTCAAACCGCAAACATAGTTTAACAAGGCGATAATAAAATCTCGCCGCAACCGAATTTCGAAATTGTTACTACTTCAAATAGATGTATTGGTTCATAATTGTGAACTTTATATTGTTATTTCAGAAGTATTATTTTTTCAGTTTTTATTATTTTTTCAATTCTCCTTATTATTTTTTCTCATTAATTGATGCTTTTATGAACCGTCTGCAGCTAGATAGAACTCTGCATTGCTAATCATAGGAAAACTTTTGAACTTTTAATTAGGTGAAATGTGCTATCAATTCAAGTTTTGTTTATTTTTGATTTGTCATTTGTCTCTCCAAAAATACTCATTTCTTCAAATATTTTCAGTTGCTTGTGCATAGAAGTTTCCATTATAACTATTTTATGCATAAAAAACTTCATATCCCTTGAACGATTCATTTTTTGGTTAAACCAAAATACTCAGAATAATACCAATTTTTCGAACAAGAATGTATATTCCACATTTAAAAAATCTACTTGACCTTGGAATGACCTTCAAATCAAATTTGGTGGTCACATCGCATGCTTGCATTCGATGCCCCCAGAGGGCTTAGAAACTTTCATTTGAAAAATATTTCGATCCAGGCCTTCCCGATGTGATATTTCAGCGGGTCTTCAAAAATGGGTTGCATGTACACAATATCTAATATCACATAATATATGTGACGAATAGGTGAAAGCTAATAAGTAAAAACTGTAATGATTCATCACAATTGCTTCATGATACGTTCTTATCATATGGCTGATATTGGATAATTCTGAAAGAAATACAGTTGTTTTGTGATCATGAATCAATAAATTGTAGGCAAATTATATTCTTTAATGCTTCTATGAAATTAGTTTTTTTTTTATTATCTCTTGTAAACGTCAATGTTATACTTTTAAAAGATTTTCCAATGGGAAGTATCTATTTAGGCAGCTAATATCTTTTGTCATTTGACAATAAAAAGTACGCCATTACTAAAAATGGAACGATACACGCTTCAACAAGGCATAAGATTGTTGACATTCGATATGATTAATTGTGGAGTTCACTTAAATGAAGCACTTTAGGGTCGTCGTAAAGCACCATCTCGGATGGCAATAGTGAGTCTGATGAAAGAAATTCAGCTGTTGGGTCAGATTAATGATACAAAGAATCGAAACTCAAGGACAACTAAGAATATTGCTGCTGTATTCCGTAGTATTGACGAAAACCCAGGTTTGTCGATTACTCGTCGATCTTGGGAATTAGTCATTCCGCAAACGACATTACACAGTTTTTTCCAGAATTGGAAGATATTTATGTGGACGACTCTTATTTTCAACAAGAAGCAACGATACAATCACAAATCTTTAAAAAAGAAGATTTCAGGCCGTTTTATTTCTCGAAGAGGTGATCACAATTGGCCAACGAGATTCTGTGATTTAACATCTTTAGACTTTTTTTGGGGCCATGTGTGAAAAATTCATGAAGTTACGGACTCGGTTATGTAAGACATAAATAGCCGCAAATTAATGTACCAACTGTTCATGGGAAATTTCATGAGAAAGATATGGTGCTGCGTGACTGTGGCTTTCATTGGACTCGTTTTTCATCGTTAATTGCATACTTTCCTCTCCACAACCATATGAACATCTATTGATTTATTTTGAGAAATACATTTCTTTGTTAACCTCAAAATGAAAACTTTCATTGAAAAGCCATTAACATAACAATATTTTCCGAAACAACATATAATCCTAGATATTATTTTGAATCGAAATCTTCGAATAAGTGGATTAACATATTACAATATTAGGAAAAAAAATTAGCTTCTGAAGGGTCCCACACAGGCCTAAAATAGATGGATAGAAAACGAAGAAAACAATGAATATTGAACATTGGATTTTATTAATGAAAGTCACTCAACAAGTTTCGCCTATGTATCTTCATTTAACTAGAAATCGCACAGCTTTTGAAATTTCACATGTAAAGCCCAGTTAAAACGATTTATTCAACTAATTCTATTAATTTGACAAAACTCCTGAAAATGCCGATACATAGGCGAAACTACAGAGACTTACTAAGAAACAGTGGCGATAATTCGTTCCAATTGAGCCTAAAAATGGCGTACCATATGGCTTAACCATAGAACTTAAGAATGCAATGGACTGAACTGAACTGACACAGGTCAAAATCAAAAATTATGGGGCCTGATAGTATTTGATTGTATATAGAAGAAATTTATTCAACTGAAGAATTATTATTATTATTATTATTATTTGAACTGGGGTCGTTTTGCTTCGGTAAGCCTTCCAGGAACTGCGACCATGCAGATCTTTTGTTCACTACCCTACTCATTCATAGAAACCCAGGGAGGTCGTCAACGACGTCAATAAAATTTACAACCTCCCTAGGGGCCTTGGCCATTACCTCTCTGGTATCCAGGACCGGCTTGCCCATGTGAATGGTTCTTAGGCCAGCCAGCCCTGGACACTTGCATATCAAGTCTTCAGCCGTTTCTACTTCCGATCGACAGAGCCTGCAAATCTCGTCTGCTGACTTACCCATACGGTACAAATGATGTTTGTACCGACAGTGCCCCGTCAGCAGTCCCACCATCACCCGAAGCTCCGCTCGTGACAGCTTCAGGAGTTTTCTGGTGTAAGTAGGTGAAATCTTCACGAATTTCTTTGCCTGAGCAAGTCTAGGAGTGTTAGTCCAGTGGATTGTCCTACTGTTCAACTCCCATAGCTGGACCGCAGCTTTGTATTGGTCTTTTCCTATCCCACAGAAAGGCTCAGGTCCGGCAGGTCTTAACCATGATGCACTTTTTGCAAGCTCGACCGCTCTCTCATTTCCTTCAACCCCACAGTGCCCTGGTACCCATAGTAGAGTCACCTTATTTCCTCTGGCCAGTTGCTTTATGGTGTTACGGCACTCCCAAGTCAGCAGAGACCCCTGACAGCATCAACTGAAGAATACAACAGTGACTCAATAAAATAGGCTTTACATTTTGAATAAATCCGAAGAATCAAGTAAACAGAGAATGTAAAGGAAAACCCGCCATATTTAGGCTCAGCCAATCAAAAACGAGACCATGCTTGTCGACACTAGTTGAGTGACTTTTATTAATGAAATCCAATGAGTACTAAACAACAATTCGTTTTATTTAAATAGGAACCACGATAATGGCAATATTTGCAACCAAATTTCATTTAACATTGAACTAAATTCAACGTTGACTGATAATTTCAAATTGTTGAATAAAAATGTTTTTAAGAAAAAGATTAAAGCCTATCTCCTCGGCTCCTTGTTAGAGTGAGTTTTTGGCAGTTGTTGGAATTGTTTATTGATATGCTCATATTTTTTTTCTTTTTTTGATCAATTGTGTATATTTTCGTTTTTGCATAAGTTTTGTTCACATGTATATTTTGTATGCTACAAGGGTTAAGTGATAGATCACCTTTGGGTGAACTTCCCCTTGAGATTTCTAGTGAATTTTAGCAGCTTTATCGATTTGAATATTTCATTCAATTTCAATTCACAGTTTGAAATAGAAAGGATATCGGGTGTGTAGTCAAACTTGAACAATTTTATCTCTTTATTGCTTCAGCCAAGCTTTCGGACAATAACTTGTCCTTCTTCAGGGCTACTGAAAATTACATAAAGTTGTAAAAAACACACAGAAATTAACACAGCATAACTTAATGTGAGTCTTAAAAGTTAAAATTATTACAATGTTCATATATAATATGTAATTTGGCAGAAATAACTATATTTTACTTAATCTTAACAACAGAATCAAACTAGTCAAATATTAAAAGACATATGAACGAATAATGTCAAAGGTTAAAAACATAGAAAAAACACAAAGACAAAAGACACAGAGAGGAACGACAACATAGGACGAGTGACGTCACTCAATGAGGAATGATGAGGCGTTTTATAGTGAGGGAATTATCTGTAAGGCATAATCATCTAATTTGACTCATATTAATCAATTGAACGATGTTGCAATACATGGAATTAATACCATTAAAATCTGAGTAGATATTTAAATTTGTTTCATGGCTCATGATTTCAACCGCCTCCAAAAACTCTCTTTTATATTTGTTTCGTTCAGATTACAAGTAGTTAATTCAATTCACAGTGTTGTGTCCAAAATTCATCTCGATAAAAATCTAAGATCTATGATAAGTAAGTACCCAATTCCCTTCAAATAGCCAAAACATACCCATATATCCCCGTACCATATAATTGTCTCCTATAATCTGGGGTATTACCGTCTGAATAAAATACTAGCAAAAAACGCCTGTAAAATAACAAGCATCAACATATGGCTGAGAACACGAGCATCCCCAATTTGACGGTGTATCAGTTTCTTTCCCAGAGAGGTTTTCCTGTGTTTTGAAGGCTTTGTTTACAAAATTGCTTGCGTATTGTTAGCATTCCCAGTATTCGCACTATCCGTCAGCTGCTGCTATTGCGTGATCGTTCTGAACTTTCAGAGCACATTTGCGTTATTATTTAATGAGGAAAGTTTTGATCGATGAAACAGGGGGAGAGAAAGGCGACGCTGATTTCGAGTTTCCGGTAGAAAAATTTTCCTGCGCTGTGCCGTATTTCTTGACGCCGAGTTGAGAAACAGGCTTCTGTAGTTTGTCGGCGAAAGTTTTAGAAGTAAAATTCGACTTTTTTAATTTTGGTTATATTGAGACATTAAATCTTTCACCTATCTCAGTGTAACTTGAAAATAAGGTACCTTAGGATCGTAACTCACATTATGAAACGATAATTTTTTTTCACTTTTCAATAGCTATAGAATAAACTTGTAAAGTCCAGAAATAATAAACTTCTCATCTTGAAATATACCTGATTATTTCTCAGTTATATAATTCTCAAATTATGATATACTCAAGCATCTAACTAAAAATTATCTCTTGTTCCGTAAATTCGGGTTGTTCCACCTTTGATGCGACGCTTTATTACGGTTAACCGTTGAAATTTTCGAATTTGTTCTCGACTCAGTTACATTCGGAAAATGTAATTGAAATGTTGCATTCAGATTCAGTATTTTAAGTTTCTCACAATAATCCATGTCGATCACGTTATCAGGACCATAAAAAATGCAAGAGGGATATCAGCAAAACACTGAATATCTCAGTGACAACAGATTTAACCGATTTGGGTGTACCGATTAAAAACCTTTCGAAATAATTGTACGATTTTTTTTTAATATATTCTCGAAAAGTTTTCAATTTTTCTATAAATTCACGGATAACTCTACATGTGGTCCGAAAGATACTGGCAGTTTTTAAAAATGAACTTGGGAAAATGTCAATAAGTTCATCTATTTAAGAGAAATGCCCTGATTTTTTCGTGGCTTTCGGATATCCTAGTAAGTAGTATTAATTTTTTTGTTGAGACATTGCCTAAAATGAATAGTTTTCAAAATGCTTCGTATTTGGTACAGGGTGTACCAAATTCGATGCTCACTGAGAGGATTTCGAGAACTTTAAAACTCAGAGAATAAATTTTCAAGGACCCCCAATCTCTTTTCTCGAAATAATAAGACATCAAAAAGCAAATCATAGATATCTTGATCTGTTCTCGTTGTGGCTCGGTAAGCCTTCCGGGAACTGCGACCATGTAGATCTTTTGTTACTTTTGTTATCTACCCTACTCATTCATGGAAACCCAAGGAGGTTGTCAATGACCTTAATCAAACTGACAACTTCCTTAGGGGCCTTGGCCGTTACCTCTCGGGTATCCAGGAGTGGCTTTCCCATATGAATGGTCCTCAGGCCAGCCAGCTCTGAACACTTGCATACCATGTGTTCGGCTGTTTCTGTTTCTGATCCTCAGAGCCTGCAAATCTCATCTGCTGACTTTCCCATACAGTACAAATGATTTGCCCCCTCAGCAGTCCCACCATCACCCGAAGCTCGGCTTGTGACAGCTTCAAGACCTTTTTGGCGTAGGTAGAGGTTTGAGTCTAGTTGATTCAATATCCTCATATGTCCAACCAGGTAGGAGCTTCTCATTGCTTCCAGCAGGCTACATTTCCTTACATGTAAATGTAAGGAAGGCAAGTCCAGTATGACCTCCAGTGCTGCTGTGGGAGCTGTGCGCATAGCTCCTGTAACATCAATGCATGCCAGCCTTTGCAGTTTCTGCAACCGGCTGTGTGTGGTGGCCTCCTCGGGTTTTGTCCAACCGCTGTGTATAACCATTTTCGGTTTCCCGCCCCATGTTTTTCCAAAGAGTCTTTTGCAGGCCCACATGGGACTGTTTCAAATAATTCGCTATATCTTGGTTTTTCTACCTATGTAAGATGTCCTAATAATAATGAAGTCTAAAAACAATTTTGAAACGGACGACATTGTTGAAAAATCAATAACACAATGCCTTCCAAAAAATCTGAGGCTAAAAAACAGCGTTGAACAATATAGGGCGTTCCCTTTAAGAAACACCAACTTATCGCTATATTCCTAAAACGGTAATCGATTTCTATGATATGTTACGGATATCATATAAACCTTGAAAATTAGTGACGAAAACGTTTTAAATTTTTTTTGAAATTTCGAACAGAAACTGAGATATAGATATCCATGATCTGCTTAATGATATCTTATTATTTCAAGAGATAGGGGCTCATTGCACATTTTTTCTCCAAGTCTTATAGTTCTCGAGATGCTTTCAGCGAGCATCGAATTTGGAACACCCTATAGGTACGGGAACTGCTAGTATACTTTCCAAGTGTACAGTTCCAAAGGAATAATATTACTCAGCTCCACTTAGGACATGCTATTAATATCAATTGCAGGTAAGCCAAATCGAAGAATTCATCAAAACATTTGGAAACATTAATTTTGATAAAATGAAAAAAAGACCTAATGAATAGACATAGTCTGAATTCTCTTAAAGAATTCGAAATGACTGCAAATTTGCAGCGAAAAAAATCTCATCAATATTTATCGTTCAGATCTGCTCAGATGTCTGCAAACTTTTTTCAAACGGCCTACCCTTCATTTCGATTATATTGAAATTATTACAAAACATTGCAAAATCTGAGCGATTTGAGATTGATGAGACCTTTTCCGATGCAAATATGCAGTCATTTCCTGGGTCATTTTGAACTCTCAAATGGCGGCCACTCACGAGGCACCCGTGTTCGAGCAGTCGGAGCACCTTCCAGTGGAGCAGTCAAGTTCCGTCTTTGATTTACAATCAGGTGGCCGTGAACCGAGCTGCTCGACTGTGAATAGACTGGAAGATGCTCCTAATGCTCCAGCACGGGTGCTTCGTGAGTGGCCGTCATAAGAAAATTCAGACTAAGTATGTTTCCTTTTCTTCACGTAGTCTCCATTTCATTTTGTCTGAATGAATATTCCTCAATATTCTGATGGTTTCTTTGCTTTGACTTATCTTTAATTGATATTATTTGTAGGCATTAAGTAGAGTTGAGTAATATTATCCCTTTCAAACTGTATGCGTGGAAAGTATAATGCCAGCCTCCGTACAAAACATGAAATGCAAAGCATTTTGAAAAATATTCATTTTAGGCACAACATGTCTCAACAAAAGATTACTAACAAGGGTATCCGGGAGTCGAAAAAAATCAAGGCGTACCATTTGAATAGATGGACTTAATGGAATTTTCAAAAGGTAATTGTTTTTTAAATTGCAATGCCTTACAGACCACCTTTTGAGTGATCCCTAAATTCTGCGCAGATTACTGATGATTCCTTTATATTTGAATAATTCTCCCAGCTCAAAATTTTCAAGAGTTATTGATCGATCGAGCACTATTGACTCACCCAATAGAAATGTCATGGGCAGAATATGGAAAAAACCCTTCCGACAAGGTTGAAATTCAGTTTGTATATGTCACATACCCAATCACCCAAAGTTCAAATCTTGTATATATTGCTTTAGTATTTTTCTCAAATTGTTTTGGTTGAAATGAACTTGGATATTGTCCAACTTCGTCGAAATATTTCCAACGTTGAAGTTTTTCAAATGAGCCAAAATTTTCCATTTTCGTAATGAACATTTCAATTATTTGATATAAGTATGGTTTATTTGAAATAATGGTTTATATAACTAAATGATGACATGGTTTTTAGTGGTGTAATTTACTTATACCTGTCATTTCCTCTTCTTTTTTTCTTTGATAATCCCAATAGGATCAAGCATCATATATTTGTTTTGATAATTCATGGAGGAGCATAAAAACAACTTTGGAACTAATAAGAAGAACTCACTGGTACTTAGTTATTCACTTTCAAAGAATCAAAGTTCAAGACCGATTACTTACGCTAGGTATCTCTAATTTTCACATTAGAACAACTCACACACAATTCAACCAAGAGCGCAGCACATAATCTTTGGATACGTTCTTGCTATCGAAATCCCATTTCCCGTTTGGTCATTGTTTGGATTTATAGGAGATTGTTATCAGAGTAACATTCTATAATCTGACAGGCTCTTTCATCTAGTTCTTTGTTGATGAACATCTCTGGGAGATAGATATATTATGTGGAAATAAAAATTTTGTTAGTTTTCATTAGGTACTCCAAATGAAAAAAGGGGAAAAAAATTTGAATTCACCGTCACGAAAACTCATTCTAGTTTGTAATCTGGAAATATAATTGTCTTTTGCAGATCAGGCCCGTCGACAGTTCACCTTCCGAATAAACGGCACGAAATCTAGCACCGACATGCCGAGGGAGTAAAGCAATCGGTATTTATGTATTGTCTGTTAATGTGTGTTCAACATGAAACTGTATGATAGTGTGGATCTGGCATGTCAGTACTGCCTATATCTGTATTTGACGTGTTCTGGACTCCTTTTTAGCCTCTACGTTAGGTCTTAGTGAGCGTAGTGTGTAATTGGGGCGAATGATGGAGGGTTGCGTGTTGAGAAATTTATCGAACCGTGCATGAAATGTATTGTTTGTATATAGAGACTTTACCGGAATGGATTCTGGTGTATTGATTGTTTGAAGTGATTTGGCAACCCATGAACACTAAAATTTATGTTAGGATAGTATAGGGTAGTTATTTTATAACATAGCGATTATAAGGTAATTTTTCAGTAGACATCACCAATGGATATTTCATGCAATTCTAAGTAATATATGTAAATTGTAGTTATATTTGGTTCATACCAGACAAAAAGTTTTATCAAGTTCTGGATGACTGGTCACGTAAAGACAACGGTTTAGAGCATACCTCAAATTGTATTGGGATTAAAGATTTAAATGTTTCCTTAGGATATTGGTGTCATGTTATTTGTGTTGAAAATAATGAGAAATTCAATGGTTGAGATAACTTGAGCTGTTGGATGAGAGACCACAAATATGATTCATCGAGTCCTATACAGGGTGATTCACCGGGATGGCCTACTAGCCGTTTATTTTTCCCTTTATCGATTCTCCAAATACGTTGTATTATAAGACTGTTTCCGGTTTGGAACAAACATTTACACGATGTTCATAAGAAGATCATGAACCTATAAATTCATCATTTCAGTCGATTGTACTTACAATTAGGGATTATTTAAGCAAACCCTATACCTAAAATGAATACTTTAGGAGTTATCCAGGTGAAACCGCAAGTCCTAACTATGTGGAGTAGTCTGTGACTTACGGAAAACACAGAAAAACACTGAAATTCGATGTTTGGATAACTAATTTTACATTTTATGAATTATAATTAATTTTTCGTTGCGATTGTTGAGAAATCCATAAACCAATACAATTTTCAACTACGCAGAATTCATTACAATTCTTGAAATGTCGAATTTAGTTATGGAAACATCAAATATTAGTTTCTTCCTGTGTTTTCCGTTCACAGACTACTCTACACAGTTAGAAATTGCGGTTTTTGTCATTTAAGGTAGGTATAGAGTTTGCTTAAGTAACCCCCACAGTTTTTTAGTAGAATCGACTAAAATAATTAAAAATATCGGTTCTAATTTGAAAATTTTGAGTTATCATGAATCTGAGTTGTCCAAGTTCATGATCTCCTTATGAACTTACTGTAAATTTTCGGTCCAAACCGGAAACAGTCTTATAATACAACGTATTTTAAGAATCGATAAATGAAAAAATTTTTTCGAAGAAAGCTTTTTCTGATGGAGAATTCAGAAAATTGTGAGTCCTCAACGCCACCATTTTTTTTATAATTCTATTAACTCATGAACCGTTTAGTTTTCACCCAAGATAAGGGATATTGCCGAAATTTTCGATCTGATGATGCCATAATATAATGGGTGTGCCATTTGAAATAAGGAATTAGTAGTCTGTTTCCGGTATAACCAGAAGTTGTAGAGATCTGAGAATATTTTAGGGAGGAAAATCATTGTCTCAAACACCAATATGCAAATTTTCAGCTTAATATTATGACTAGTTCTCCATAAACGTCTAATAGGCCATCCCGGTGAATCACCCTGTATATTCACCTAATACTGCAACCCCATCAGGAATTTGAATAGGGAGAGTGAGTAGTTTTGTAGCACAAATGTATCTATGCATAGATTCAAATTCGCATGAACCTGAAGTTTGTGTTCTATAACGTGAATATTCACAAAGTGACGGGGTCTTTTTTATGGAATTATTGTACCGATAAAACTAAATGAAACATAGGTGTTCGATGGGATTGTATAATTTCTATTGAAAGATAAATATTTTCGAGAAACAGTCTAAGCAAAAATTTACCACAAATGCTGAAAATGCTCGTCATTAGATTGCTTGCAGCAATACAATTGTTCTTCATAATTATTTCGTACATGCTGTAGCATTTCAGGAGTAATGTTATGACATTCTGCCACAATTCGTGCTCTAAGATCATCTAAATCTGCAACTCTGGTTTTATAAACTCGTGATTTCAAGTGGCCCGGGAGAAAAAAATCAAAAATCAAACGGTGCTAGATCCGGTGATCACGCAGGCCACTCCAAAGGGACCCTTCGGCCTATCCAACGTCCTGAAAACCTACCATCCAGGTAATGTCTCACCTGAGATGCAAAGTGCGGCTGAGCTCCGTTCTGCTGAAAGCGTAACTCCACTTCTAAAAGGTTTTCATCTGCCTCCAAAGCTTCGGTGATTAGAAAATCAATCACGTTTTCGAGCAAATTCAGATACACATCGTCGGTGAGATTTTCAGGAATGAATACAGGACTAATAAAGTGATCTCCCAAAATACTCATCCAGACGTTGAGTTTTTGTGAGTGTTGAGAATGTTGCTCCCTAAAATTTTCAACGGACCAAAACCTACAATTATGTTTGTTGACGTTTCCGTTAAGGAAAAAGTTGCATTCATCCGAAAGGCACACGTGGTACAAAAACACAGGATTTGCAATAATTTCTTGCGAAGTTATTCGGCAAAATTCCATTATCCGAATAGAAATGATTCTATCAATTAGAACATCTCTGTTTCATTTAGTTTCATCGGTACCATACTTCCATAATAAACACCCTGGAACTTGTGAAAATTCACTTTATAGAACATAAACTGCAGATTCATACAAATTTGAATCCATGCATACATTTGTGCCACAAAACTACCAACTTTCCCTATTCAAACTCCTGATGGGGTTGTAACCCTTTCCAGGGAGTTGCTAGTAGAAACAAGCTTTGTATCCCAGATCATGTCCCCCCTCGTGTCCCCCTGTCATCAAAAATCGACCTGTCAGAGTGTTTTCACCAATTCTGATTCGTTGTTGAGTTATTGAGAGTGGACACTTTTTAATGAAACACCCTGTGTACCATAATCGCTGGGCTTTCTGAAAAATGTGAATTCATTCACATTATTTTTTAGCGTATACTTTTTTTTTAAATAGGAATACAATTCTCTCTAATATACTTCACTGATCGTAATTTGATTTTGTTTTTCTAATGAAGTATTTTTTTCAGTTGGTCAAAACCTATCTACACTAAAAAGTCATATTTCATATTATTTTTTTCTTGTGAAATTGCATAAATTATCCATTGATGAAGTTAACCTACTTGAAGTTGAATCAATCTTAAAATGGTGTGATTTTCAGTTCAAGTTATTTTTCAGTACGTGTCACTTTTAATATTTAAATTTAAATATTTTGAGATGTATACCGCATGAAACTTTGAATTCGTGTTTTATTGCAGCTTGCCATAACCTTGGCGACCTTCCAAAAATGCAGATGCACCCCGTGCCCAAAATGAAGTTTATATAGAGCACAAAAAACCACAATTGCATACAAATCAGATATCGGGAATTCTCCCTTCGGTTGACAAGGATAGGTACTAAAAATGTAAATTTACTCACAGTTCGATAAAAACACAGATTGTGAAACTTTAATTTAATTTTTTTATTCTTCAATGCAGGGTTCCCTCGTTAGGGAGAAAGTTAGAGGAGTCATTAATATTTTTTTTCAAGCTTTGTAATTTCTTGGAAGACCTGTTGGTTCTGGCTGTGAAAACTGTGATCTATTCATTGAGTTGATTGTTTCTCTGAAGGAATTGTATGTTTTTCTTGTCATTTTCGGTCTCTTCTATGTCTTTCACTTTCAAGTCGAAAACGTCTTCTTCCGATGAGAAGTAGTCTCCTTCTTCGGCACCTGACATCTTTGAACCTATGATTCAAAATAGGTTGAAGATTTATATTGTTCTTGCAGTGAAAGACTACAATTAAATGAGAACAAAATGTATATAACATATATTATAATCTTTAAGCGTAAGTAGCAATTGGAACTACAGAAATTAAAATATTCAACGACTCTGAGCAGCTGATTTGTGGAGTGCTTGGGAGAATGATGTCGGTCAAGCGGGAGTGAATAATAATTTCGGCAATTTTCCCAATTGATGACAGATGACTGATCGGGGGGTGGGTTTGAGGACATTTCTTGTCCTTTTCTGATTTGAGAATATCACGAACTATAAATTCCTCCGTGATAGTTGGTTCTTTGATGTCCTATGGTTGGGCGTTTTTCGTTTTCTAATTTTCACTCATTTTTCCACATTACTCATTTGGTCTGCATCGGCAATGTTATCTGCTTGTAAACAGCTTTATGAGTGCTCAGATCTTCTTTTTGTTTAAGGTCCGGAATTTATATTCCCTTCGCCTCTAATTTAATTTCTCCTATTTTCTGCTGTTGTCTGATCGGAAGGCTTTCCTCCCTACTGCCTGTCACTTTTTTCTTCTATTAAGTCCTTTGTAAGAGGTATTTCCTCTTATCGGTCTTTCTTACTTTGATTTGTATTATCTTCCTTAATTCCTTATACTCGTGCTCCTTCAGCGTCTCTTTTGTCTTCTTTCTTTGTTTATCGACTATTTCTTCAAAAGTTTAAATTTTCAGTTCTTCTCTGATTTGTTGGTTAGTTATATACCATGGGGCGCCAACCACTGTTCTTATTACTGATTTTAGTGTACTTTGCAACTGATCATTATTATTGTATTTCGTATTGTACCAGGTAACTCCTGCATACGTAATGCTTGGTATTAGCACTATTTTTATTATCTTCAGCTTGTTTTCTAAAGAAAGTTTACTTCTAGGGTTGAGCAATGGATACAATCTGCCGGGCAATTGCCTTTGTTTTCTGTTTTCTTCTATCGGTTTGTTAAAATTCATTCAGTATTAATACCCAGATATTTTGCTTCCTTTTTCCATTCTATCGTCAGGTTTTCTATTTTGACGTTTCCTGCTTTCTCTTTCTTTACTGTTGTTCCTCCGAAGTAGATTGCAACTATTTTCGATGTGTTCACTTTGAATCTCCATTTCTTGAAGTATTCCATCAGTGCTTTATGAGTCTTTCATGCGACTTATTATGGAATATGCCGATTCTTTATGGTGGGCGTGATTGACGGTCCAATTCTCTCGAATCTATTAAATTATAAAAAATATTACCAAAAATAGACGTGCTAGAGGTTAGCTCATTTTCATGTACAAATGTATGGACGGAATCTTTAGGTCTCAAGTGGTGGCCATATTGTCTTAAAGTCCAATAAGGAGGGAAGAATCATGCCTTCCCATTGCAGGCCAGAGCAATGATGTGGTTCGAGTGGGACCCCCTCCTTTTCGAGTTCTGAGTTTTATAGCTGGTAGTAGATAACAAATATCCTTTCCTCAGCTAGACTCCCCTATAATATAACGTACGATTCTCTCTCTCACAGTCTATTAATTCTCCGCTCTTTTTCAGCCTCCTCTCAATATTTTATCTCTTTCCTCTCCATTACATTTATAACATATTTGTAGCAGAATATTTGTTGAATTTCAGCATATTGGCTATGATTTGGTCTATGTTCGGGACATTGCCAACTTCACTTACTGTTCTCTACTTTTTCCATATGCGACAACCACACAACATATGTTGCGTACACTCCAGGGCATGTAGGACGTGTGTCTCTTTTAGTCTTTCCAATTTTTGTACTAAATATTTCGAAGGAGACATGGCCTAGTAGGAACTGAGTAAAGAAATAGTAAGGTTTTTTTTATGGTTGCACTCCATCTACCCAATTACATCCGGAATTACCCGGCGAGTTCATTGAGCCGTGCTTTCCTCTGTGCTCCATTTCTTCTACCATTTCCTCAATATTTTTACTCTTGCCATTCTTCTATTTCCGGCCAGTCATCCTCTCATCATGTATAGGTCCTGAGGAAAGAGTATTTCAGAAACATACCAAATCAGCTGTCCCATGCAAATAGTTCCCTCATTTTGGAACAGTTTTCAAGTTCGGTTGACAATAGCTCCATCACAAGTCCACAAATACCTTCAAGAATAGATTGGACAGACTGAGATTAAGTTTGAGGATGAAGTAATGATTGCTGTGACCATTTCTGATATATTGTGAGTTTCTAACAGCCTCTGAAGTTGAGTCAACAAAAAGATGAACAGGAATAGTATTAATCCATCTCACATATCATGATCGAAAACATCGAAAATCAAGTATACTTTAAACTCTGATTAATTCAAAGGGTGTCTGTTAGATTGCAAGAAGTCTAAAACATTCGAAAATAGTCGTTGATTAACTCATATATAAAATAGAATAATTTAAATGCATAACTAATGGAATTCGTTCATCATTATGTTTATTAAATGATGATAGAGTTTTTGAAACTATAAATAAAATAAAACAAATATATTTACACAAATATTCTAAGAACACTGCTTCTTCAGCTTAAATGTCGACTAATGATATCAGTCGAAATGTGCCCATTAAATATTTTACAAGGTTTCCCTTCAATCTTAGACAATTATATCCAAGAATCCTACAATGCCACACGTCATCATTATGAAGAGTTTATCCACAAACAGCCGGTTGATGTGAACGTGCAAGTACTAATGAAACAATTAAAAACTGCATCCCAAGTAATTTTCGGCTCACGAGCATGTAGAGAGAAGCATGACCATTATATTATGCGGTAGCTGTAGCGGAGGCCAGGGTCGTACTTTCAAGAAATGATGGAATATTGAAATTCCGTATTCCTTTAATGTTTTTTTATTATAACAAACTTGTTGAATTCGTCTGTTCTATCTGATATAAAAGATATAGCTTGAATTGAAAATCACAATGTAGATTAATTGGTTTTTTGATTAGTACATCAAAGAATTTTGAGTGATTTGGGTCATTCTTGCACATATACTCATGGGCTAATTTGGTACCTAGGTACTGCCTCCTTCTTATGAAATATGAAATAATTTTTTTTCACTATCCCGTACATTGTCTTCTCTTCTTGTGCCTTATCAAATCTGTATTGCAATATTTTATGCATTACCCCATATTCTACTGTAGAATTTATATTGATTTAAGTAGAAACTCTAATAGAGGTAAACTACACCTAGTTCCCAAAAAAAAACTTTCCAGTATTAAGACATGGCCTGCTTCAAAAATTTAGAACTTTTGATTTTGAGAACTAATCATTTTTGATAATAGTATTACATCGATTACCAAATAAATTCTATCAATTCCATCACAAACAGGAATTGAATTGAACTTGAATCGAGTGAAAACGTTTCTGGAGCTTATGTGGAGTCTATACTGCGCATAAAAATTCTTGAATAATTTTGATTTAAAACATCCATCAAAGTTTTCTGAGACCTAATTGATCTCTCCTGATTGTTCAACTGTAACTCTTGGTTTGACAGATTTGATCAAAGCAGGCTTTGAATAAACTTCTACTTTAACTTCTTTCAGTTTCCTTCCAGCTATTTAGTTTCTTATGATTTTATTTGGTATGTTCTCTCATGCTTATGTGAAAATGAAGAAAAATCATCGCAAAACAATTGTAAATAAAGAAATCAGCCTTAAACACTTAAAGTATATCACCGATAGTTGACTTTAGATAAGGTTGAATACAGATTTTTTTCATTTCAGTGCTACCTGCAGATATGTTTTCGGTGAAAATCATACAATTGCATTCAAATAATCCGGTACCGTCATGACCGATTTTGAGTAGTGATTTGAGAAGACTTTTTTCCAATTGAGAAAAATTCAAATGTTTTATTATTTATTTCAATGGCAACAACATCGTATCGTTCGTTGAAAGCTTATAAAGATAAAAAGATTGGATGTACTACTCCAGTAGAATATTATGTGCACGGTGATCTAGAAAAACTGATTTTAGAAACAATGTAAAAAAAATAATGTTTCAGAAGTGCCAACCTTTTTGTTCATTTAATATTATAAATTTTTTTTTCTCGACAATGACAAGCCTTAAAAATGTAAATACAATTTTGCTGTTTATCTGAGATGTAATTAAGTCTACTTAGTTGTACTATTGTACAAGATTTGAAAATAACTTTACGAGATTGAGCATAAAAATAAAATATCGGAAAAACCAACTTCGACAGGTACCTTCGATTTGAAAAGTGTACCGTAGTATTCAAGCTCCACATCGGATCGATTCAGTAAAATTTTTTCAATTCAAGTCATTCAATTGGAATCAGCATTACGGATCAAATGAATGAATAATATTGGAACGTGAGTATTCCTTCTCTCATTCCAATTCTCTGAAGACATACTTTCTCTCCTTTGAACTAAGGTCACGATAAATTAATGTTATTATATTATGATTTTGTGTATTATTTCCAAGCATGATGAGTGTACACGAAATGATTTTTTTTTGTGAATCCATTCAATGAACCGAAAATAGAGTGAGATTCCATTGAAGAAATCACTGACATGCTATAGATATATTGGATTTGAGAGAAATGTTTTTCTATATCTCCTTCATTGTTAGTTCAGGTATTCTTCATTGAGAATTTTTACTCTTATGATCTGTGTATAAGTCCAAAGAAAAAAAACAAGTTGACATAAATAATTGTATCGCAATTATTTTAATATTTTACGAGAGATCAACTCGTTTTTTTTTGTGTACTTACTTTTTTCGACTTCCAATGAAATATTGTTCGATTTCAATTTCATGAAAGCTATTTTCCTTCACTCTTTATATCTGCGCCTTCTGTAATCTTTTCAATTCTGTCTAAATTTTTTTCATAGGAAATAATTTGTATTCCAATTTCTCTTATATATGTTATGTTATCATCGAAATTTTTGTAAAGAATAATATGTTTCATAATTCAAGATTGACGACCAACTGAAACTGAAATCTTTTGTTTTTTTGTAAGGGGAAGAAAAAACTCTTGATACTGACTTTTAATGTTTCATTAAAATGGCTACATGTTTCCCATTGCTGTGTTTGTTTTATTTCAATTTGTAGGTCGATCTAAAATTGTAGCCATTTCAATAAATCATTTCGGGTCGACATAGAATGTTTTTTCTCCTCCTTTCAATTATTGTAACTCCAATAAGGGATAATGGATTGTATATGTTTATTTTTTTCTGTTATAACAGTCAGATATTGTGTATTTCCCGAAATTTCACATAACCATTCATCAGAAAGTATTATTGTTATGATCTAAGTACGTACAGGGTGTTTCACGTAAGCGGGTCACTGGACTTTGTACTTATCCTTCAAGCAAAATTGGAAAGTGACCCATCAATATGATAGTATTTCTCTCAGAGTATCCAAATATGTTATTGGAAAAACCATAAAATGAAGGCATGAAAAGTAATTGAGAAAAAAAAAATTGAAAAAAAAGTTGAAAAACACTTTTTACTCAATAACTTTCCACGCCATGGTTCGATAGTTTTTATATAATTTATTTGGATAGCCCGTGAAAAATTCTATGATTGTGATGGGTCACTTTTTAATATTGCTCAAAGGATAAGCCACAAAATCTAGTGACCCGCTTACGTGAAACACCCTGTACATAAATAGAATAGGTACTCGTAAATGATCGTCTTTCAATGATGGATTACGCACTGGTGCCTCAATGGAAGCAATAAATCCTACATTCTTTCAAATTATGAACGGGATTTGATCTTTAATCAGTACTCTCAAATGATTTTTCCAATTTGTTTACGTTAAATCAGCCCAACTCTTCTCTTCGCACATAGTCATTTTATATATGTTCTTCCAAATTTCTATGAGCTTCCTCCATGAATTTCAATAATGTTCAATTCGACGTATCAACTTGCAATTAATCTGAAAAAACAATTTCATTGGAAGTCGTACTTAATGTATAACCAACCAATTTTTTTGTATATGTGAAGTATTTAATTTTTTCTTTAGGTATCATCGCTACTCTGAATCCGAATGGCGTTGGCTTGGACTCAAATCCAGCTCTGGTTATCTGCAAACCGAAGCTGGAATTCACTCCATCGCAGGTGAATCTAACCCAGGATACAGGACAAACTTATACGACAACTCTGAAATCGCCCAAGTGAAGCTGCCACTTTTGTTCGAAGACAAAAACTAGAATAAAGTTTCAAACTCAGTTACATAGATAAAGAAATAGTCTATAATACCTCGTGGAAGAGATAAGGATAAATGTTTACTTCAATAAATCATTTCATATCTACTAAACCTAGGATATTCTGCTAACATTCAAACTGTATTGGGAGTAAACAGTAGCATTTCATTGACTTTTTGTTGTTTCAAAAGTAACAGTATTATTCGATTCGGAAATTCAATTACGGTGTTTTGACCAGAGTTTCGTTCTAAGTTGGCTTCGATAGGTATTTCTGTTTTCCTGAGAACTGCTAACCGCCAACTTCAGCTTTTTCTTTCAATCCCCGATAGAGAATTGAAAACTTTCAATTATTAGATTGAATGACTCGAACTGCTGTAGGTATTTACCACAACAGTTCTATAGAATTGAATAATTCATTTATATGATTTTGTTGATTAATTCTGGATCTATGGAACGCTACTAGTTCATCTCGAAGGAAACTTCACCGCAAGCTTTCAACGAATTTTAACGAAATATTCAACTTCAACAAAAATAAAAAAATATATAACTCTTGCATGATACGACGAACAAATTTTTGAAAGATACTGACCAGATTTTTTCAGGTATATTTTTTCGATCTGGTAGCTATCTTCATTTAACGATAATCAATTTTTTTTATGTGAGCGTTAGTAAATCCAATTAAGTAAGTCTGTCTCTATGCGTATTGAAGAACCAACCTCAATTGTAAAAGTGGCAACATATTCCTTTATAATTGAAAATTCATGTGTATATATGCGGAGATTTTACACATATACAAGGTTGGGATGAAGTATGGAACCAAGTGAATATTTTTTGAAATAAAATATTTATGAAATTTTGCTGGTGAGTGCAATGACACAAAATGGATCTGATTTTTGTGGAAAATACATTTCCGGTTGAATCGGACATACCCTCAGCTTTCTTAATTTATATATAGGATATTATTGATGAAAGTGAACAACATAATAGGTGGAGAGGTTTTGGAAAAAGTGACTCAAAACTTTGTTTATAGAATGGCACATTGTCAGGAGGTGGACGGCGGGCATTTTGAATATTTGATTTAATTTTGTTCGAAACATTTTGCTCATTAGTCTGTCGTAAATAAATTAAGCTATCCTGAAAGAAAATTATTTCTCTATTTTATAAATTTTTTACACTAAGCCCAGAATGTGCGCATTCAAAATCCCAGGTTCTTTCAATATCTGCAAAGAAAGACAGGAAGTCCCATATAAATTAAAAAAAGTTGAAAGCATTTACGGTTCAACCGGAAGTATATTCTCAACAAAAAATTGTACATCAGATACATTTTGCGCCATTGCACTTACCTGCAAAATATCATAAATAATGTCCTTTTCTTCCAAAAGATATTTACTTGGTTCTATACTTTATCCCAACCCTACATTCGCGTTACAAAGTTACATTTACTATCGAATAGGTATCTTCAATATGTTTATTGAATGTCGCCAGAAAATTCGGAAATGTTGATAGTAGAAATATTATATTCAATGCTTTTTTCAATTTCAAAGAGAATCAGTTTCCAACATTCAAGATAATATTTGGTACATACATAACGGGTGAATTTTTGGAGTTGAAAACGAGACATCTCATGGAAAAATGTTCCTAATAAAAAGTTGATGGTTTTGAACAAAAAATCCACTAATGCCACCACCTCTTCTATTTCCTTCACCCTTGAAGGGGGAGGGGTGTCAACGTCGGATTCCTCTTTATTGTAGGGCAGATTTAATTCTTCATAAAAAAATACGAAAGTTTTTACGAACAATTTTTCACGAATAGTAGCAGATAGCTCTGTAATTGAATTTGAATATTTCGTCTGATTGACCCAAATGTATCCCTTCGATTGATTATTCACATAAAATAAAAATAGACTCGTCTTATATTTATACTAGATTCCAAATAAAAGAGATCCATTATTTTTTTCAACCAAAAATAAGAACACTGGAAGAAAAAGAAAAACAAAAAGAAGAAATTATGTCGACATTTCCAAAGGATCAATGTGCGGATCTGCAATAAAAAACAGAAATTCCCATTAGAAACTACAAAGCTGACACCCCTCTCCCTTGAAGGGTGAAGGAAATAGAAGAGGTGGTAGCAAAAGTTGACTTTTCTCTTTAAACCATCAACTTTTTATTAGGAACATTTTTCCTTAACATGTGTCCTTTTCGAGTTTTTGAGTTATTCAAAAAAAAAATTCACCTGATATAACTATCAATTGATTGGGTTTTTACTTCGTGATATATATTTCATATCTAACGAAGTCCATCATATTATTATCTGAAAATTCAGATCCAATATGCTAATGAATGGAAGAAAATTGAAATACATTGGCTCTAATATTGTTTTATAAAACAATGGCCTTTGAATAATTTCGTTGTTTCATTATTAATAACAATAATAGCAATAATTCGCTATGCAAATGAATTGAAGTTGAATACATCGTACAAAAATCAAAAATATGATATTATTTGTCTGAATATCTAAATGAAATGATGATAGACATATCTAGTAGGACTAAATTTCAATTCAGTAAAACGTTTGGTAATTCTGTAATCAGTATGGATTTAGAAATGAGGCGAATTTTTTTGATAAAGCTATAAATAAATCGAGTGGAAGCATTGATTGCGAAGTGCCTTTTTTCCTTCTCATAATGAACAAAGTGACCATGCCTCTGAAAATTGAATCTATTCATAATTTTCATAGTACATTGCATTCTTGAATAGAATTAGGTATGAATAATAAATAGAATTGTTATACAAATCGATATTCCATTATTCAATATGCAGGGAGTAAGCCTTAATTCTTAATGAACAACTTGTTTCGGGGTATCTTCTTTTCAGTTATATATGGATATGGTCACTTTGTTTGAAATACTTACATATATAATTCTCAAGTTCTCTCTTCTCAATACTTGTAATGAATACCTTCTTTAGAATTCAGTACATGAAGATCATATGAGATAAGTCAGCTAAAAAAATAATAGTTTTGTAAGGTCTTTGGGTGATGGTTGGCATATCAAAATATCACAACGAGAAAAATTTTGAATCAAAAATTTATTGCCAATAATTTTTTCGTTTTTCCATCAATGAGTAGTTGAAATCTCAAGTAACTAAGCCAGTACAATAAAAACATATCAATTGAATCAAAAATAATAGGAAATAAATATGTATCTTTAAATTGAATGAACAATTTTCAATTGCCCTACAAAATAGTGTATCTAATTTCATGGATATGTATTATCTTCATCATTTATAATGATATTGTACAGAGAAATTGAAAATGTTTTGAATTTGAGAAGTGCAGTCATCTCCCAAAGAATGATTTTATTGGGCTTTGATCTGTATCATACAATTAAATAAGAACTAAATCACTTACAAGGTATTTAAAAACTTATTAGTTTGCTGTTGAATATTCTATTACAAGACTATAATAAGTTTTGAAGTAAGTAAACTTATAATTGTGAATGATCTCTATAAAATAATAATTAGGATAAAATGAACAAAACGAAAAATGTAAGAAAATAAGACGTAAAGAAAGCTGCAAAAAGGGACCAAAAATATGCACAAATACAAGGGGCTTGTTGAGAACATTGCAGGTTTCTTACTTCTTGCTATTGAAAAAAATAACATCTGCAAGTGAAGAAAAATAAAAAAATTGTTTCTGGTAAAATACTGAATACATCTCCCAATAGTATATTTTCTGCGATATTTACTAGCAGATTTTAATGCTTGTATTCCACTTGAGTCACCCTGATTATTGGCTCTAATCATAAGTACCAGAATGAAGTAAATTATTGAATCTACAAAATGAAAAATAAGAAAATTTTCTTACTGAATAATAAATCATTCTGGAATTGCATATCGGAAAATTTTAATCATGATAAAAATTTATATTTATTCTGCAAATCATTACAGGTGAAAATAATCACGAAAATACAATTCAAAGGGTTTAAACAATTAGGTTAAAATGTCTCAGTGAAATCTGTTGAAAAAAAATTAGCCTAATGGAATAGATGAATGAAAAAAAAATTCAATGTGTGTAAAGCAATAGCAGAATGAGATGAGCTCTTTTCTATTCCAACTTCATGACATCCGTATCTTGGATAAAGCATATTTTATCAAAAGAAACAATATTCCTCACATTTATTTTTTGTATTGTAGCAAGATTAAATTGTAATGTTTCCAACAAAAAAGCCTCTACTGATGATAAAGAACTTAATTTGAACACTCCTTTCAGCTTGATAAAAGCACATGTGAATGAATCATTTGATTACCTTATATTTTTATCTCAGCTTCTGGCCCTGATTGCATTATTGAAGGGATGAGGAAAAATGACTAACGAAATAAGTCAGTAGACCGTTATGTAGATTTTATATTGAAGTTACTAGATACTATTGAAATCTTTTTGAACTGTCTATGGGTCCACGAATTATGAATTTGGCTGAAAATTTTCAACCATCAGTGAAACAATTATTTTTATTTCAGTAAAGCAAGAAATGTTTTGTAGTGTATACTTGGTATCAATTATTTTTAAATGAATTCTACTTTTAATTCAATTCCAACTTATAAAGAAAGCTCGTATAGGGTGTTTCTGTATTGATGCGAAAGATCTCATTTTTATACCTATATTGGACAAATGTCATCGAAGATTTCAAATGAAATAACGATTAAATTTTTGATGATTCAAGCGATAAATCGACGATAACGCATATTTTCCCTCCACACTACCTCAACAGGTGTTTTATATATGTGCATTTATCATTTAAAAAGATTTAATTGTTTTGTCAGGTGGATAAAAGATATTGGTTTATGTGTCATAGCAGAAAATTATATTATTATTTCTTTTGAATAAATTTCCTTAGAATCAGGACTAAACTCATCAAATGGAAATTTTTTTTGTATCAAAATATTATAACCTTTCCCATTCAAGAAGCATTTTTTCGGAAATATTCAAGATTCTTTCGAAGAATTGAAAAGCTCGTTATTTGGCAGATAATTGATAATAATGAAATTTGAAATTCTGAAGGTTAACTGAATTAAAATTTGTCAAACCAGTTGATCAAAAATAATCTCGTTCATAACTTACAAACACTTTTTTCATTTCAAGTCACAATGAAGATAATCAGATAAAGGCTAAGTCATTCTACCTCCAACTTTTCGATACTGAACTTTTTCTTTTAGAGTCGTTAATCAGGCTGCAAAAAGTCGAATAATTTCAGTCAAATTCCATATAATATCACGCATTCGTCAATGTTAGATTGAAAATGAGTCTCGCACTCAATTCTTTTTCATTAGAAACTATTGTGCTCCATCAGTTCATTCATTTCGCATCAAATCAGAAATGCCTTACTTAAGTAAACCATTTCAAGTTGAGAGAATTCAATTCTAATTGTAATCACATTAAAATTTTTTTATAACCAAATAATACGAACATTCATATCAGTGAACGCATTTTGATTCATAAGAGGATTTAAATAAATGATGCATCGATACTCAAAACCAAAGTCATTAAATGATCATTTTAATAATTTTATCTCACCTAATTCCAATTTTTTCAACCTGAGAAACAGAAATATCAATAAGCAATTTTTGGAACATTTGATAATTCAGAGACTTAATTGCACCTAATGTTGAATATTTCAATGAAGAAACTCTTTTATGAAAATGATATACCCATCATACTGTATCTTCTTCTTACATCATAATCTGTGGTTGAGATTATTCAGACAAAACAGCTTGTGTTTTAGGTACTAAAATATTCAGTAAGAGTTGTAAATATTGTTATTGCAAAAGAATGATGAATTTATCGAAACTCAATCTGATGACAAAATATCTTCAGAATTTGTTAATTTCCAAAAAATCAGATTGTGAGATCATCCAAACAACACGCACATTTGTTTATTTACAATAAATTATGAATGACGAGTAATGTTGATGCTTTTTCAGTAAAATTAAAACTATTGCTTTGATAAAGTTGATATTCAATTTTATGTAAAAATCTAATAAAGTTTCGAAATCTTCGATATGCTGATTAGGTACTTCTTTGATCAATTTTTTCCTATTTTCATAGTAGGTACTACAAGTTCATGATTATTATATATTGACGATGAAAATTTATTCTGGAAAACTGAAGGACACATTGATCCGAAAATATCGAAATTTTGTTTCTAGGTTTTTTTATGACTAACGAGTATCTATCCAATGGTTAGAACGAGAAAAAACAACTTGCAAATGTAATAATTAAACCAGTGATCAATAGATCCAAATGGTTCATAATAATTGAAAAAGCTGTAAAACATGACTGCTGGACCCTATTCTCCACATGTTATCTTTCAAAACGTTTACGCACTTTACGAATGTCATGCGTTTTGGTATTCTTGACTCCTGAACTTTCAAACGTACACGGTCTCGAAGCGAATGATTTTCAGCATTCTTTTGATGTAAGACGAAATAGAACAATTTTTATTAATAGATCTATTGGATGATGTTGAACAAATAGATCAGCGGAGATAAAGACAGCGCGGAGAACCATTTGAGCGAGAAACAATTTGTTTGAATGTTTCTGGTTATCCTCAAAGAACATGGATGATGACACCTCTGGACAATAAACCAGTAGAAGGAACTCCAAAACATTAATACAAAAAACAGAGAGAAATCAGAAGCCTGAAAGATGTAATGGGGTTCTGAAGCTGTTTACTCAAGCATAGGGTTCTTCATTGTACTTCGGAGACAGCAAGTAACATTATCAATGCTTGTGTAGTGCTCCATAAAATTTGCATTGAAAATACAATTTACCGGAAACAGAAGACGAAGGCACAGGTTGATTTGGGATTATATGACTTCCTCATCGAAAGTAGATTTCGAGTATAAGTGGATATGTGAAAGATAAATCCGCAATTTGCAGCAGGTCGAAGATTGAAATGCATTATTTTATGGGCAATCATCAAGCCGAGTAATTTGAAAATTTGTTAAACAATTTATCAATATATAATTTAATGATTTATGAATCCTTTGATGTGAAATGTAACTAATAAATTCTGAATAAATTATTACTATCTCGTTTGTTCCAATTGACATGAACACATTTTTATGGGAAATTCATGAAAAAAACATTCTAATAAATAACAAGTAAATCAACCAAATGCACAACATAAACATTTTCGCTGATAATATGAATATTTAATAAAGAAAAGAAAAATTATGTCTCTCAATAGATACTTTTTCAAAATTATCTATTATATTCACTTCTCTTTTGGATAATTCGCTTTCCATAGAAAGCCTGCCGCCTGTTCCTCTTTCTTCCAATCTCTAGACATCAGGCATACTATTCGGTATGTTACCAATATCTGTCCATTTTCTTTATGCATCTTTGTAAGTAAATTGATTCACCCTTTTGAAGATCCACGCTATTTTTTAAAAACTCAATCAAACAATTTTTTTGACTATCAGGTATAAGAATTCATCTTTTTTTAGCTGGGATATGTTTTTAAATATATTAGTAAACAATTTCTCTTCGAAATTTGTTTGTTCAATTTGAATTGACTGAACATAAATTGATGACATTTGATCTCATCTGTGAAATTTTACAATGGTGCCGGCTTTTGGGAGCAAACTTTTTTAAACGTTTACGTTTAATGAAACGAACGGTTTTCAAGAATAGCATTTTGGAAAACCGCTCGACGTGAATCATTCGTTCCTGAAACGTGTACGTAAAAAGATCACTAGTCAAGCATAAGGTCCGGCATTTGATTTGGATTACTCTTTGCTTGTTAGATATTAGCAGATTTGTAGCATTTATTTTAATTGGAATCGGTTTCAATTTCATGTGTTATTAACATTTTTTCATGAATTGTGATATTATATCATACAATATCTTAACTGTAGGTACTATAATAGGTGCAAAGGCAAGTACCCTCGAATATAACGAAATGCTGTATCTTCAAGCTCAATACCTACTCGAAAGCTATCAATTCGATATCGAGAAAACTCGATGCCACTTTCATTGAACACACATTCATGTCTATTTCCGATTTCTTCATTTTGTTATTCATATAATTAATTGAATTGGACATTCACTGTTTCCTTCATTTGATGTTTGTTCAAATTCCATTATTAAATATGAAAAACTACACAATAATAATTGAGGAAGGTTCCTTTTTGTATTACCTTTTTATGTATGTAGGAATTATGTGACAAACACTCAAAGTAATAGTTGATATTATGGACAAATTTAGGAACAGAAATTTTGCAGTGTTCTGAAACTTTGTTACATTCATTATTTATGAAGCCATCTTTATTTACGTATTGGATTCTGTACGTTTTCATTCTACTCAAACGTAATATATTGATATGTAGATATTTTCAATAAATTAAATTGTTTCAATTTTGTTCCGAAGAATTATATTCATTTGTACTTCACTGTCCTGTGAATATAGAAAGTGACTTCTAGTATCCAGAAAGGTTATTTTTGGAACATACAATTTCTGATAAAACATTATTTTTTCAATGAACATTGTTACGATCTGCTTTTATTCAGTCGTAACTTGTATGAATGATAGGCATAATATGCTAGTGGAATAGAACTAGTCCACAAAAATGATTTTATAACATGATTTTATGGAAACTGATTTTACGAAAAAAAGAAACAAAATTTGAAAAAACAGGTGAAACGATAGTATCAAGAGCAAGTATTTTCATAGGTACCTGATGGCACGAATAATTTCATGGCCAATACTCAAAATAAAAGACTTCGTCATTTTGGTCCAGTTCTTCCAAAATTACGAGCAGTCTTCCAAAGTATCCATGTGCAATTTGACTATCAATGACATTGAAGATAACTGAATTTATAAATTCAATATTATCAAAAGAAATGTTTCCATTTCTTAAATTTTACCAATAGGGAGGAAAGGAACTATATCAATTGAATACTACAAAATATTCAACAATTTTTAATTAATAACATAAGAGATCGTGTTTTCTCCGTTATCCAAGGGAAAATTTCAAATGAATTTTTTGTACTCGTCCCCAAAGAAGAAAGTGTCTAATAATGTTTTCCCAAAATCCTCTACCAAGCTTAAATTTTAAAGTCAAAATATAATTTCAACAGGACGGACCTAACCATATTCACTACACAGTTACTTATATTTTATACGTAGCATTGATAGAGGTTTATTGATTTTTTCGTTTTTATATTTGAATAATATTGCACGCTTTTCCACTTAATGATACATGATTAGATCAATTGAAATCCCCTAATTATGTGAAATATTAAATAAATTTTTTCGAAGCATTCTGAGAGATTTTGAACATAAGGAATACATAAACAACATTAGTTTGTAGATTTGAATCGATTGAATATATTGAAATAATTAGAAGCATAGAAGCATCTAACGAAAATAGCACAATGCTAAGAATGAAATAGGTATTTTCAATTATAATTATGCAATTACTATGTAATCGCTCCTAAGTATTCTTCGATATGACATACGAAAATTGGAAAAAATATGTTTAAGCTGAATTACCTGTGTTGTAATTTCCATCAAGTTCTCATTTTCAGGAAGAAAGAAGACAGAGGAAGAATGTAAAAATATAGATTTTCTAGGGGTATCACATTTCCAATACCTTTCAAGATAAAATTTCATCCTAACATCTACCAGAAAGCTTCTTCATCATCAGCTCCAAGTATCAAAACGAATTTCATCGCAACAATAAATAAAAATCCAAATATATCTCATAAAATACATATCGTTATATAAAGTATTTGTTTACATAAAACTAAAATTTATTTACAATCCCAAAATTGAGGGTTAAAAGATTTCAATTCAGTATAATCCGGATGGTAAATCAGTCACCCTTCCACTGCTGCTTTTACTGATTGAAGTAAATATTGGCAAGCTATCCCTGGTAGATCTACTTTCTTTTCTACTTATGTTGCTGTTATAAACACGACCTGAATATAAACCTGCGTTGTTGTGTCCCCTATTTATCAAAAAAGCCGAAGAAGTACTACTCAATTTTTCTTGTACTCTAGGGAAATAATACGGCACTTCAAACTGATCTTTTAGTGTAGGCAAAAACATTTTTTGCTTCTCTTCAGAATAGCTATTGACCCTACTCCTAAACTGCTTTGGGGGATTTATAAAAACGTGAGATATACTCCTTGAAATAGATGTTGCATTGCCAGAGTCGCTCTTTGTCCTTGAAGCTGTATATTTCGCAGTTCTAGGATCTGCTACAACAATATCTACCATGGTTTCTAGACCATCGTCTATGCGATCTAAACTTTTAGACTTAATTCTGTGATTTTCGAAGTCGTCATAGTTGAAATTGTTTTTTTGACAACTAACAGTAACATGTGTACCAGCAGATGTGATATCACTCGAAAAATCAAAATTTGGAAGACGTCTAGAGGAATTTCCCCTCTTTAGACTACTTGAAGAATCCGTTCTCTTCATTTTAGGCTGTTGGTAAGATGAGTTCATATAAACATTCTCTGCTTCTGTATCAGGTTTCTTATCATCGGGAAATAGCACAGGTTGTGGCCTGTCGATATTACTTATACGCCATCTGTAGTTACTCAATGAAGAATTTGTGTCATCGTCACTAGTATACACGTTTCCAAAGAATAATCCCTTCTTATTGATATTTTCATACTCATACTCTTCATTAGATGGTAAATACAAATGCACTAAACTCTTTGTTTTTCTGGCCTGATCGCCCTTATGATCCTTACTCTCATCGAGAATAGAAAAATCGTCTAGAGTTGGTGGATTTATTTCCAGTTGTATTTTTCCGGCCACTTGGGCTTCCTGTATCTTTTTCCTTTTATGTTCCTTGCTTTTTTGCTCCTTAAGGCAATTTTGCGATTCAGCGTCGTTAATGATATTCTGGAATTCTTCCATCACTTCTTCTATTGTGGTTTCCTCCTCATCGTAGGAAGGTTTGGTTTCTTCTTCCTTCTTTTTGGGAAAGTTGTACTGGAGAGTACAACACTGAGTTCTGTAAAGGTCGTAGCTTGCCTGTTTCTGATCAATGGTATCACCTTCAGGTGAAGAGCTTCTTTCTGAGGAGGATATACCTTCATCGTCGGTTTTGGAAAGGTCTCCTGAAATAGAATTTGAAGTTGATGAAAGTCAGTTAAAAAATATGTTTTCCTTAAGAATTAGGTAATCGACTCAGGTCAATTGCCATTTACTGAGAATCCTAATAATCTTGAAGTTGTCAAATCAACAAATAATTCAATAAGACCATAGATCATCGAAAATGATAAAGATTCTCACCCTTATGGTTGAAGAAATCCTTGTGAAGATTTTCATTCGATCTGAAGGTATTCATTTCAGACTGCAATTCTTTACAACGATCTTTCAAACATTTTTCCAAAGACGTCAAAATTGTTTTCTCTTCTTGCAGTATCTAAAATTTGATTAAGAAAAATAATTAGAAGATAGTAGATCATAGGTTGTCAATCATTAACATTAACTTTGCTAGTCGTTGAAAATACCAGAATGAAATAGGATTTAATTCAGATTGTTCAATACTCACTTGTATTCTTCTCTCTAATAGAAGTATCTTATCTCTGAGGGAATCGTTTTCTTTCTCTGCTGATTCTGCTCGGATAGTGAGGGTCTCGACGTCTATGAATGTTCTCTCCCAATGTTGAAGTTCTTCGAATATTTTGTCGGTGATATCAGAGTTTCCAACAATATTCTGGAAAACATTCATATGATTTTCAAATAACATATCGTAAATAGAAGAAAATAATCAACCTAATCTAACCTACTGCTTCCTCAGCTCACCTAATCTAAAATCTAATAAGTGAATGAAAAAAATTAATTTTTCGGCAACCGTCCGGGAAGTGAGTACTTCCCGGACGTAATAGTAATTTACGTAACAAGTCCGGAAAATAGGGTTTTTTTGGACGAATAGACAAAATTCCAGGACGAGCGTAAGCGAGTCCTGGAAGTCTGTGAGTCCAAAAAAACCATTTTCGGGCGTGTTGCGTACAATATTTTTTCTGCAACCATGTAAAATAACACTATCGCTGCTGCTTTCAATATTTTATTGCGATTGCGATCAAAAAACATGCAAATTTTTGACAACTAATTTCATATGAACTGTCAGCCGTTATCTCGGTTGCTATGGATTCTATGATTCTTTTCCGGCCTAGTCCGGGAAGTACGTACTTTCCGGACTAGACCGGGAAATGCTACTTTCTCAGAGAAAAAGCGTCCGGGAAGTGAGCACTTCCCGGACGGTTGCCGAAAAATTACTATTTTGATGATAAGGCTGAATTTCAGTTTTATTTGTTGAATCTAATGTTACATTAAAATATTTATTTTGACATAGGAATGAGCGGATACCGTTTGTTTATTTTTTACAGAAGTGGGAATTTAAATATGTGTTTTTCATGATTGTGAACAGAAGGGCTGAAAAACTCAATTATAAGGATTTTCATCATGTAGTGAGTTGCACTGAGATGAAAAAATATCTTACATATACACAAATCTGCATACGATCTATTCTCAATTTCGTCAATATATTCAAAATATGTTGCTAGTTATGGAATTAATGAGTTTTGAGATTGTTTTGTAAATATTTATGTATAATCCTAATCAACTTATAGCATTTTAAAGGTTTAGCTAATGCTGAAATAAACTGCTCCACATGAGTTAGGGATATTGACTTAAATTGCAAAAAATATATAGTTTAAATGAGATTTTTGTGATGAAAATTCATATTGATATTATTTAAAGTTGCAGGAAATGAAATTAATTTTAGTCTGTACGTCTGCAGCGTATACAGGGTGGTTAAGAAAAATCTAGTAAAATAACGAAATTTTATTCTCTGAGAATTCAAGCATTTTAAGACTATCAATACAATGCATGAACTCCACGGGCATCAATAACAGCTTGACATCTTCTTTGCATAGTACACACGAGGTTGTTAAACATTTCTTGAGGAATTTGGTTCCATAAACGGGGCTGAAGCTATCTCAGATCATTTAAGGTTTCTGGGGTAGGTTGATGATTTTATCTAATCTTCTTTGGAGCATATCCCATGCATGTTCTATGCAATTCAAATCTGGTGAGTGCGGAGGTATTGGTAAATGTGGAATACCAAGCTGCTCGCGCGCATTTTCAACTATGGCTGCACGGTGCGGTCTAGCGTTATCGTCTAGAAATTGAAGTTTCATCAATAGCAGCGTGAAAATTTGGCACAACATTGTCAATGACATGCTCCCTATAGTGTAAGGCGGTCATATTTCCAGGACAAATATGTAGATCTGTGCGCCCGTTGACATAGCGGACATAGCGGCGATTACGGGGTATGCGTGGGATTGCCCATACCCTTATTCTTCGAGAATCTGAAAATCGTCCATATCTGGATTCATCAGTGAAAAAGACACTACGCCAATGATCGTTCGGATTGATATGTTGCCTTGCCCATTCCAGTCTTTGACGCTTATGGTTACGTCTTAATGGAACCTAGATTCACCTCTCTCAAACGTCGTCTGATGGTTTCGATGGAAACTTGTACCCCATCTGCATTTTGAAGAGTATTCCGTAGCATTCTACACGTAGATGTAGGGTTTATTCTCGCCAAAACAGTGATGAAACGATCCTGATCAGGTGTTGTTTTTCATCGCCCACCAAGCCTTGGTCTTTCCAACACGGAACCTGTCTGCCTGAACCTATTCCAAAGTCGTGATATCACACTTTGGCTGACTTGGAACCTTTCCGCTACAACAACCTGAATTAGGCCACCCTGTAGCATTCCGATAGCCCTGTTAGCCTCAGCGTTTGTTAATTTACGTCTTGGCATTTTCAGAAAACTCGTTTCAAATAAAAGCCGCCGTTGGTAAACTGACTCCATTTCAAAATAAGAACATTCATGAAACAAATGATGCAAAAAACCAAACTTGACCAAACAGATTGACGAAATGTCTCATACTGATTTTTATTGGATCGATTCAAGTTGTTATTGAGTTTTAAATGATTTCACAGCGATTTTCTCGGAGATTACATACTTTTCAAAACGATTGAATACGATATTCCTAACTCTTGTGGAGGAGTTTATACGAGTAAATTCATAAAACGTATTTATGAATAGGTTTAAGAGTCGTGCTTTTGAATTAGCAAAAACGTAACCTTCAGGAAGGCAGCTTCTAACTGATCCGTTACAAAACATCACGTTAGGTCGTCCGAAAGTACAAGTTTTTACATATTTCTTTGTTAGTATCTCGCTGTTGGGCACTCGGAATTCTTGCTCAAATTTGAGACAATAAATGAATAATATCTATAAATTGAGCCTTATGCGGTGTTTGAGATACGCAAAAAAATTGAAAAAATCAGATTTAGGAAAAGAAAACTTATGAATTTTGCACATCGCGAAAACACGTTGTCTGATTACCTTCTAGCGCAATATATCTTATTCAACAAAGCATCGGGGGTTTCTTAGCTGTATGAGAAGTTTCGATTGATGTTGTCTATTGTTTTATAGTTGAGAATCTCAAACTGTGTTGATATTTCTGTTCAGAGTGCAATTCATCATGAATCATTTAACGCTAGAAGAGCGTAACTAAGAGGATATTGCTACTGAAGCGTGAAGTGTTGAAAAATACGCCCAAACGTCAATACGTCGCCGTTCCCAACTTGTTGGCCTTTGTCTTTCCCCTACGTGGAATATTTCACAATAGGATCTTGATTTACGTGCATATAAAATACATCTCGTGTAATAATTGAAGCCAAATGATCATCGTTCACGTCGAATTTTTTTTTTTTTTTTTTGATAGGGCTTATTTGAAACTGGCCGGAGTTGAGTTTTCACGGAAAGAATTCTGTTTAGTGATGAAGCTCAGTTCTGGTTGAATAGCTCCATCAATAAACAAAATTGCCGTATATACCCTGTATACAATCTTTTAAGAGGCCACCTCAATAGTACAAATTTCCATTAGGGTTCAATCTCGTAGTCAATTTATTCGATGATTAATCAAGTGAAACATTTTCTGGACAAGTTTTGGTCTGAAAGTGTTAGTATTCGAATTGCCAGTTTTGACTATTTACTTTTGAAGATAGTGGCTAGTAGGGTAAAAATTGTTCACATTTTTGAGAAGAAAGATGGAACATTCTACTTTTTTCGTCGTTCGCCGTAGCAAAACTCATCGAATCACGTCAGTGAAATTATCGCAAACCCACCTGTGGTTGTTACACTTTCATGTCATTATTATCATGATGCTTATAAAAGTATGCGAGCAGCATGACTCAAGTAGGCTTCTGAAGTCACGAACAGTTAAATTCCTACTTACTGATGGAACATGACTATTCAACTCATAAATCATGATCTCTGTATGGATATCGTGACTGTCAGATGCTGTATGTTTTTATAAAATAACATTAAGTTCCCTGAGAGAAATGTTTATTTAGTTTCAATACAGAGTAATGGCACGATGAGAACGGTAATGACCTATGATCAAGCAGTGTGTATCGAATGACTACCTTCTAGTGGACGGAAGTAGCTTTTCCGTAACATTAAGCAGAATTACGATCATGTTTATTTTCCGGTTGAAAACGGACACTTTATGTAGCGTAGCTCATCTTCAATTCCTTGGGGTATTGAAACAATTTCTGAATAGTTGAAATTGCATAAAAAAGCGAAGAGTAACATGAAGATCCCACCATATAAAGGAGCCTGGTTACGAACATGTTTACATTACCCCCTTAGCTAATTTCAATATAACGTGTGCTTTTTTTCGAGATATTAAACTTTAAGTTGGCATAACTGTTCGAGATGGCGACTGATTTAACAGCTGTCAAGATTTATTGTCAGTTTGGTTTGGCAATTCATCATGAATAGACTCACGCCTGAATAACGCTTGCAAACAGTGCAATTTAATTTCGAAAATAATGGTTCTGTGCGGAATACGTATCCCGCACTACGTCCATTTTATTTTGTTTAGCGATGAAGCGCACTTCTGGTTGAATGGCTACGTCAACAAACAAAACTGCCGCATTTGGAGTGAAGCTAATCCTCAAGTGTATGTCGAAACACCGTTACATCCAGAAAAACTGGCTGTTTGGTGCGCTTTATGGGCTGGTGGAATCATTGGTCCGTACTTCTTCAAAAATGATGATGGCCAGAACGTTACAGTAAATGGTGATCGGTATTTTCATTCCTGAATTTAACAACCATGATGTCCAGGAGCTGTTGTTCCAACAAGACGGCGCAACATGTCACACAGCTCGTGCTACAATCTATTTATTGAAAGACACGTTTGGTGACCTGTGAATTTGCCTCCAAGATCTTGTGATTTAACACCGCTAGACTACTTTCTGTGGGGCTATGTAAAGTCATTGGTCTATGACGATCAGCCACAAACCCTTGACCATTTGGAAGACAACATTTGCCGTGTTATTGCCGATATACGGCCACAAATGTTGGAAAAAGTCATCGAAAATTGGACGTCCACATTGGACTACATCCGAGCCGGCCGTGGCGGTCATATGCCAGAAATCATATTTAAAATTTAATGCCACAAGATTATCTTGCGGATAAATAAAATTCAAGTCAATCGAATAATCCATCGTTGTTTTATTGGAATTTAAAGTTCTATAGCTCTTAAAAAAAACACCATTTATTATTCAACTCACCTTTTTCATTGATGCTAAATCGAATCCAGCCTGATCGAGTTCTGCCTGTATATAAAGTCTTTTCTGAGACGAAGGTGCTGAAGCTAAGAACGAATTGATAAACTTCATTCCAGCAACCAACAATTCACCTTGTGCTCCTGTTGAATTCAGTATACCGACCAAGAATCGAAATCTTACTGGTTCACCAAATCTCAGTCTCAAAGTAGATAAGGCTTCTGAAACTGCAGAGTGGCCGTTGAAAGATTCTTCACAAACTTTGGCCAATAACTATAAAGGGAAACATTCGATGATAAATTTCTGCAGAAAACACTAATCTAAAATATAATTGTGAAGAAAAGGTTTAGACAATTGAGTTTTAATAGTAGTAGTAGGAGATGAATGTTTTCATCAAGGATTTGATGGACCGAGCACAAGTAAATATCAAAGATTCTGCCCTTCCATATCTACTCCATTGAGCTGTTTGTAATTTGTATTTCATCTTGATGAACTCGTATCTTGGTCCTTTTATTTTTCTATTAAAATACTCAAAAAACTTCAATTTTCAGTTTAACGTTCTGTTATATTTCTGAAAATTTTATTCGTACATGAAAACAAAAATATCCAGGTTGACAAGCAAGTACTTGAACAATTTCCTTTAAACGGAGCAATTGGCCTTAAATGAAATCTGAATCACGATCTCAAACTAAACAAATCCTGTGACATTAGCGATTATTTTCATTTGATTATTTCCCTCATTGTAAAATGCCTCAATTAGACGCAGACTTATTTCGAAAAGATATAAGTGAGTGAAGTACCTACAAGAATTAAATAATTCAAGAACTCGTCAATAAACTTGGAAGCTAAAATGACGACCTTCTTGTTTACGTTCAACGTGGGTTTCAACAAAAGTTGTCATCATCACAAACTACAGATTCTTGGATGAAAAATTTTTTTAATCATTAAAATTTCGTTTATCGACAATAGAGGTTTTCATTTTGGCATTATTATTATTATTGTCATAAGTTTGACCGAAATATTATGACAAACAAGCATTACTTTTAAGGTCGAGTGGTGTGAATTGAATTTAAGAACTAAAATTTCAATTCAACTTCCACATAAATACAAGGTGACAATATGCAAAATCTTCATGAATTAATTTTGGAATAAATTGGTCGTATGCATAACCAATGAATCTTATTTGTGAGTAACATTAGAAAAAGTCCAATTTCGAATCTTGGATTGACTATTTCATTAGTTAAGGGAAATTCATTTTGAATCGAAAATAAAATGACAGTTGTGTGTAGATATCTTTTAAATTTGGTTCTATCAATGAAATAACGAAAACATTGTCGTTACACTGAACCTATGAATTCAAATGTATTAAACGTGAAATTGTCATAATGAATAATGCCCCACAAAAGTTGGGGAAGTTTAGACATTTTGGGACTATTTCAAAAGTTTCCTTTTTTTCACCAATTTTTTGAATATGAGTAATATATGTCTTCTCAGTCTTTTGTGCACATTCCTTTATGAGTTTTATGACTATAAAACCCATAAAGGAATGTGCGAAAAAGGTGGAAATTTATTTTTAGTATTTGTCGTACAAAATCAGTTCGCTCAAAAAATTTAAAAAATAAAGTTCAGTAAAGAGTATGGCTTCTTCGAACATCAACGTTTGACAATGCCTTTGCATATTTTCGATAGAATTGTTAAAGTAGCCTTGATCCATTTCTCGCCAGAGTTCCAGTAAAAGCCATTTGAGTTGTTGGAGTGTATCTGGAGCTGGTTGATGAGAATCCAAAGCTCTTTGTATCGTAGCTGATCCCAAGCATGTTCATTGTAATTAAGGACATCCTACCTAAGAGGCAAAGCTAAATGCGGATAACAATGGATTTCTCGAACATCATCGATAATTCGTGCTCTAAAAGTGCTCTAAAGCTCTCTACGTGTGGATACGGTCAGAAACCGATCTTGTGCATGAGTGGAAGATATTCGCCGTCCACTTCTTAGTTTTTCACGTTTCCAGTTTCGATATCGATGGACCACTCGGAAAACTATGCTTTCACTAACTTGGAAGACATTCTCAAAATCTCTCTGATTACGTCCTGCCTAGATCATACCAAAGTCTATATCTGCGCCAAGTTTAAGTCTAGGCATGAGTGCAAAAAATTTTCAGATTTTGAATAAAAGTTGATTGTAAGAAGGGAAAACAATAACTGGTCCAAAAGTTTTGAAAACACAAGCGATAATAGCTTGCCTGCAACTGAAAAAGTTTCATTTCTCATAAATGAGCATTTGCTGGACAAGAATCGGAAACTTTCAAAAAGGTTACGAAATTTTTGAACTTCTTCAACTTTTCTGCTTTCCGGTTTAATGAATAATAATTTCAAAATACAACTTAAGACAGCTTCTTAGACTGATGTTTTTCAAATTATTTTACATTCAACTATTTGACGAGCACATTTCATCACAATATTTCTATAGTTTGATTCAATTCATAATGAATTTCATAATAAATAACATGAATTGTTATATTACGTAATGAAAAAGTTTCATCTAAATCTGAATATAAACTAATAATCAACTAACCTGAAGTGCCAATATCCTCGATTTGTTCACATTGCTCATAATGCAGATAGCAAGGGTAAACAATCCAGCAGAGGACGAAGTCAGTCTTCTGGTAGCATCTGAATATCTGTTGCAGCAACTGGATAGGCATTGCAAACATGACAATTCATCTAACAAGGCACGCCTCTGGATGGTTGGAGGTACTTTTCCAGTAGTGTGATTCGAGCCCGAAAAGGCTTGAGGATTTGTGGATTGGCTGAGCTGCACTGCTCTTAACAAGTCCAACAGAAGATTTATACCATCAAGAGGTTCTGACACAAATTCTTGTGTGAAACTGTAAACAAATTAATTTAAAGTTGATTATTTCTTAGCCTGTTCATATAATGAAATAGTCTCAATAAACTGAAAATTAAATCAGTGTTACAGCATGAGATATCTGGAGAAATATTCGACAGAAGAAGACAAAAACATAAGGACAAGCGAAATATACCTCACACAAATGTTGCTGATTCAACAGATAGGGGGTGAAAACATTCAACATATCTGAACTTCCTATTGTGTCCTTATCAATGATTACAACGTATAACGAATTGAAGAAAGAAATTGATCATTCAAAAAATACTGATGACATAACTTGAAACATCACTCTTGACAGACAAACCTCTTTATCTAGTGTACAAATGAAAACAATCTTTAACATATAAACATGTTCAGATTTTATATAACTTTGGTGTTAGATAGAACAAGCTTCGTTTTTGAGATACAGGGTGTTGAAAATTGAAAGAAATATCAGTTTTTCACTTATAACTCTAGTATTATTACCTTCTTCGTTTCAATTTTTAGGTATTGCCGTCTAGATAATATTATGGTCCGAATTATGTAATTGCCTCCTGCCAAAATTATCCAGTGGCGTCGATAAAGGTGTGAAATGATTCTTTCCATATCGAAAATGTGCCACTGCCTATCACCGAGATAATTATTGCATTTTTGTAATCAACAGAGTTTCACTGAAAAAACTTTTTTTTTATGGAATGTACCGTTTTCAAATATAAAGCAAAAAATATCCAAGAAACTCTACAAAAATTAAGTTTTCAAATTTGCCTATTAGTGGAGGATGAAAGTACAAAAATTAGAGCGTAGTTTTTTATAACACTTTCAGATAGCATTTAATTGGACATTTCAGTAAGAACATTCATAACATTCAAATGAAAAAATAAATTAATTTTAGAGTGTTTGATAAATGTCCTTTCTGAAATGTTCAATTCAATTCCATCTAAATGTGTTGTAATGAACTAATTTTTGTACTTCATTTATTTATTTTTGTGAATATTGTTTGCTTTGTACTGGGTGGACAAAGCGAGGTAAGCGGCTATATCTCAGGATCCACCCATAGAGATTTGCGGTAAAAATGTTTACCAGTAGAAAATTCTATCATTTCATTCGAAATTTCGGAGAAAATGAACAAAACAATGACCTTTGGACTAAGCGCCCCTATCGGAAACAGCTAAAACAAATTTATCATGAGTATATTTTTTCCTTAATCAACAAGATATTATCTTTCGAACGAGATTTGCTCAAAAATGTTGAGACAAACTGAAGTTACAGACATTTCAATCAGTCAGATTTCTCCCTTTCCTCTACCCTTATTAAATGTCGTAAAATCGAAAGTGAAAATTTAAAAAGACACATAATTCTCCAAGGATTACAGTGATGACTTTTTTTTCAACTTGATATGAAACATTTAGGAGTGAATTGTATTTCTCTACTTGACATTAGCTATTACACCCCTAGCGGTAGAGGAATGAACTTCAAAACAATTTCCAGTGTGTTTTCTTGTACACTTTAGTGGTAAAATTTTTTACCACAAGTCTCTACGATGAGGGAATCCTGAAATATAGCCGCTTACCTCGCTCATTTGCTCACCCTTTTTTTGTGATGCTTTGTTGAGTTTAAAAATGATATAATTTTCTTGGGAAAAACGCAGTCGTGTAGGTTTTCAATAGAAAAAGGATCATCTCACCCCTATATCTACGCCTCTGGATAATTTGGGCAGGAGACAATAACCTTATTCAATACATTACTTCATCTGGACTTCAATACCTAAAAATTGGAACAAAGAATGCAATAATATTAAAGTTATAAGTAATAAACTGATTTTTTTGCAAACTTTAACATTTATAATATTTATAACTCTACATGTTCATATGATTATTTTGCATGAAAAGGACAAAGTTATTGAACTAAAATCTAGAACACCCTGTATAACACTTTCCTTGAAATCATCCCCGACAAACGGAAAGACTGTTTCAATCGATTATAGCTTTAAATCTTCAGAGTTGTTTCAATGAGATGTGGAGGGTACATCGACACTTCGACGGTAACTTCAACTTTGGTAGTATACAGAATTTCCACTGTGAACTTGAAAAACTACATACTTCTGCATATACGTTATTTCGAATGATTAGTTGTTTTGATGGTATGAGGATCAGTTTTCAGGAAGATTATATACTCTTTCAAGTATCCAAAGTTTCATCAATTTTATTGACTTCATCAGAGCAAGCTGATAAATGTTAACTATGCCGTCCGAACATCTCTAAAGGGACAAGCCAAAATTTCTTGAACAATTAATTATAAAATAAAGCATATTTATTAAGGTTAGTTCGAATCTTCGAGAGTAATATTCTATTTTTCAGTAATAGGTTTGTATACATGAAAGGAATAATCTATTTTTGTACGTATTTCGCCAATGACCAATGTTTGATATGTAATACTTTCTGTTTCAGCTTGCCTCATTGATATTTAATCAATAAATATTGAATGATTTCATTCGATTTCAAATTAAGAATCGAAACAATAATGAAAACTTCAAACATACAAAAATAATACCAAACAGTACTTGAAGTTATTAACTGGGTTGAAAATCGATTTGGTTTATTCGGAAAATCAAGATACTCCTATGTTTTTTATAATTATTGAAAAGAACGTAGTCTACACATTTCATATTTTCGAATGTCAAAACATCATGTCAGTTTTTCCTCGGAAATTTTATATTGATGTAAAACGTAAAATACAATCTCCAGCGGTCTTTTGATTGCAAACATATACAAGTGCACTCTAATTGATTAAATATATATTCAGAATTCGACTGTTTGCAAGTTTGAGTGCTCAAACCGGTAAGATTACGTATTTCTTTATTATATTTTTTCTAATGATGCCAATTAATTTCAGATCGAAATGGCTTGTGCTCCTTGTGGCGATGCTCCACCATGTCTTCCGGTGATAGCCGACACTATGCCGAAGACAGTGGTCAACCCATGTCAACCTCATCAATGTAACGGTCCAGATTGTTGTAACGTATGTGTGCCTATGGTTACTCCAGCTGTAGCTGTTCTTCCGGCTCCGCGGAAGACATGCAAATACATTCAACCACCAAGACCAAAGTCATATGCACCTGAAAGGACTTACATAGCTCCAATAGCAAGAATGGAGGATAACACCATATATAGAAAGTCCTATCTACCGAACGAAGGATGCAGACCTTGCGCTATTATGCCTGAGAATAATTTATGCGTTGGGGAAGGAAAGATATCCGACAATACAGTGCATAAGATGTCTTTTTTGCCACACTGTCAGAAACCTCCTACTCCAATTATACCGTGTTCTCACAAGCTCCTTGGCGAGGGGCCGATGCAGGATTTGACCACTCAGAAGCATGATTACGTTCCCAAACCATTTTCGAAACCTTGTTTGATTATACCTCCCTTAAGCTTGTATGGAAGCGACTGTCCCTTGAGTGACAAAACTGTTAATCGTTTATCCTACATGCCAGTCGATCCATGTAAGGTTAAAGTTTCGCCTATATATCCCATCGATGGTCTGGAGAAACCGAACGGAAGAATGAGCGACAAAACTGTCCATAGCATGTCCTTCCAAGCATGGCAGCCATCGGAACCCATTCCGACTCCATGGGCGCTGAAGGCTCCGTACCAACCACCAGTCCAGAGAATGGAAGATAATACCGTGAACCGTATGAGTTACGTTCCCCCAGGACAGTACGTGGAATGTGCTCCAGACGATCCCGATTGCGTGGAGTGTCCAGATCCGTGCAACGAGCAGGATCCGAACCACTTCAGGAAAAATCCTAGCTGTAGAGCGGCGTGCTGTTGTCCTAGAGCGGCATGCTAGACTTGTACTCAATTTTTATAATGGCTGGGGAGTGGTATTCCGTTTTACTAGTTCTTTCTACACTGTCATATTTGTAGAAATTGTCGAATTGTTTTTGGATGACGATTTTTTCTATGAATACATATACCGATAATATGATTGCTTCATTTATTCTCCTTATTTCCATAATTGAAGTAACAAGTTATGAATGCGGTAAAAGAAGAAAAAACTCAAATCAACTATCATAATGTAAAAATTAATCTATGAGCGTATTCATGAAACTAGAATGATAAAATTTCAACTATTATTTTGTGTTTGAATGTTGAATTCAGATGTTCAAAATTTTGTTCTCATTTTCTTATAAACACATGTTCATAGCTTTATTCAATAAGTGATAAAGTGTATCTACAGATCACTTGTATTTTTGCTTTCGAATGTAGGTAACTTAAAAAACAGAACTGATTTTAGTGATTTTGAATTGCTAGAAATCGAATGTTCCTGAGTGACGCAATGACGATGATACCTTCAGTATCAATAAGATCAATAAATGTATACGAAATATGTAACAATGGTTAGTTTAATTTAACTTCAATTTATTGCATACAATTCATCGATATTCAAATCAAGAATAATTCTCATACGAATATTTCAATGATAATTTTGTGTTCGGAGCAATTTCTAGATTAATTGAAACCTTCAATTCATATAATACGAAAAAATATCAAATATTTGAGATGGATATAAATCTTCAGAACGGGTTCTCATTTCCTAATATCATAAACCAAACCATTTCCATCTCAATTCTTTTTGATGCTTTATATCATCCACATCACCACTCATTCAGTCTTGCAGAAGACTTCCATTATCGTCAATTAAACGACTTGTTATTAGGACAGGCCTATTGCAGATTCCACAACCCTTAATTTTTTTTGTTCCGCTACTTTTTGAGTTAGTTTAATATATTATTTATTCTCATCGAGTGTACAAGGTGTCCCAAATTCGATGATCAATGAAAGTATCTCGAGAACTATAAGACTAATGAACTAATGAACTAATGAAAATCTTCAAATATCTTGATTCGTTCTCAAGTCACAAGGCGTTTCTGAAAAGTGACTGTTTCAAATATATCGATTTAGAGATATAGAGCAAAGTTGGTCTTTCTTAAATGGGACACCGTATATTTTTCAACGCAGCTTTTTGTTCGCAAATTTATCGTAATACATCCCGTTATCGTTTTTTCTAAAATGTTATCCGTTTCAAAAATATTGATTTTTTGACTTCATTATTTTGATGGTACATCTCATACACATATTAATACTTTTCATATATTCCGAGATTTAATTCAATTTGTGTTTTTCAGTAATTTTTCTTATCTATATCTTACGCATAACACATCATAGAAATTAATAACCGTCTAAGTGATATAGAGGAGATTTGACATGATAACTTTCAAGCAGCACTAGACTCTGTGACTTAAAAAATGGGTAAATGAACATTTGAATAACTCTTTTGCCATCATATAATACGTGAAAAAAATTTGCATATCAGCCAAAGTTCTATCACTTATTACCTGAATATACCTCTCAGTAAATGCCTCAGTTCGATCAGTGATCAGTCTCATTTCTGTAGAATCTTTTCACAATCACTGCAGAATTTTTCGAATTCTTCGAGGCAATTCCTTATGAATCATTGATTATATTGTGAATTATTTTTTTTATATATATTTAGATGCTTTTCTTACCTTTTTTTGCATGGTTGTTTACATCCCCTATCACTGAGAACCTCTGAACTATCATATTTGAATTTGATCATCATCATTTGATCATGAATCATTGAGTACATAGTTCTGGGTTGGTGGTGTCATGTATAAAAATAATAATTTTAAATAAATAAATATTACGTTCGAGAGTTACCGTGTTAAAGAGCAGTCGATCCTACAGAAGAATAGAATAGAATTTGACCACTAGAATTGAATCCATATGATTTTCAGTTGGCCTCAAACTTCGAAATATACCAACGTGTATTAATTAGACATATAACTTCTTGATATATAGCATTTTGAGTGAAGCAAATTTTCTTAGTTCGAAAAAGTTATCTGTTAATAAAGCATTGTCTTTTGGCGAAACAAATATTGTTGAGGCCAAAGCATGGCTTCATAAACATTATTGGTACTCTCCACTAAGAAAATAAACCCTTGCTAAGTTTAAACGAGGTGAGAGGAGCATCGAGTGGATGCACCAAAGAGGCTGTTATCGACAAAACATCAAAAAAGTCTACAAAATTATTTTGTTTTAGCGTAAAGTAAATTTATTTACAAAAAAAAAACAAAAGCTTCATCCTATCTTCTGATGGAATAACAATATTCGTTAATTGTAAACTTCAAATGAACTTGAATCACCAGAGCCAGAAGAGTACATGAATGAATGAACCGAAACAATATGATAATCAATTTGGAATTCCCTTCAGTCTTAGATTGGAGTAAAACTTGTGTTATTATGAAACAGTATCAAATAGATAGCAAAACTTCTCATAGATAATTCAGAATGGGCTTCATTACTGGAAAGAGAGTCAACTTACTCAGATGACATGAAATTTTCACCATGCATTATTCACTAATGGGTCCATTGTCTATGTACTTTTATACGGTATCTTTCCCTTCATATGTGATAGGTGAAAAAGATAGCACACAGGAGGTTTACAGCTTATGCGATATTTTAAAGGTACCATATTTTTAAATAACTTAATTTTTTTGAATTGGAATAAAAGGAACATTTCGTGGATGAATATTTGGTTATGCGAAAGCTCTGTTAAAAGTGGGTGCCGTGTGAGCTCACAATCGACCAAAAACTATATCGAATTGATGATTCTGAGCAGTGGTTGGAGCTATTCTATCAAGCGCGGTTCCAGGGGGAGGGGGTCTAGGGGGTCATGACCCCCCCCCCAAATTGAACCACCTAACACTAAAATGCATTTCAAGCAGTCAATGTACGAAATGGCCCCTCAAAAACTTAAAGCCCATAACGGCGACCCCCCCCCAAAATTCAAGGCTAGGACCGCCCTTGTAATCCTATCGTAATCAAACCAAATTCTGGCGATTGGATTGCAACTGACTTCAAATCTTGAAAAGACTAGTGCATGCGCATACCAATCAATCATTCCTAATTCTAGCAAAGTAGCAGCGGTCAACAGACTATCCGAGGAAAGATTAGCTGTAGAGAAGTAATGAAGTGATTTGCTAAGTTCAAAGAGTCAGCTAGCAAGGACTATCTTGAAGAGGGGAAAACCATCAACAGTGAATATTTCCTATATAGCGTTCCTGCGAAGCGATTGAAAAAAATCGCCTGTTTCATCAGGACAATGCACCATGTAGCAAATCAATGAAAACGATGGTAAAATTGCATGAATTGAATTTCGAATTGTTCCCGCATCCACTATATTCTACAGATCTGGTGCACAGTGACTTTTTGTCTTCCCAGATCTCAAAAGAAATTTAGTGCCAATAAAGAGGTAATCGCCGTTTTGAGGCTAAAAACAATTGGTTTCATAAAAATTGCTTCGAAGAATTGTATTACTGCCATAATCATTGTGTCGCTATACTAAAAAAATAATTTCAAATTTTATCAAAAAAATTTTTCTATTTTAGCCTACGAACTTTTCAGCCCAAATGTTAGAGTTATCTGAGACGATCGCTCAAAAAACCAGATTCCAAGTACCTCTAGCAATCACAATAAGCGCAAACAGTTATATCCAGTTAATAATACAAGGTGGAGGTTATTGCCTCAGTGAGAAATTTTAATTCTGATTCCCCGAAATTCTGGATCTGATTATGAACCTGTACTCATATTCCACGCGATTAAATGTTGACAGACAGCATTTCCTGTTTCAGAATGAATGGAGTGCTTAATTACAATACTCCTGAAATGCGGAGATGGCCGTTTGAATTAATCTGCATAAATTAACTAGTTGTTTTTGACTTGGATTTCACATCGGAAATATAACTTCCAGATTGCTGTTATATTGGGAGATTAGTTCGAGATTTTCTCGCCATTATTCGATTGCTAGTCTCGTATCCTGTTAGGTTAGTTGGTACTTTAGGAATGGTATTTCAGGCCGAGTGTTTGCAATGCGGAAATTACGCAGGTGTCAATTTTGGTTCTTCTATCCCTCAGTTGCAGGTGTTTATACCAAGTGTGAAGTTAAAGGTTGTACCCCAGGACAGAGGTCTATTCTTCAACAATTACCAAGAAAAAATGTCACACATTGAGCGAGAAATTCAGAAATGGTTTTCAGTTTTAAATATCTCGGTGGCGTATAATACCATTTTTTTTAGTAACAAGAGATAATTATGCTTTCCAATGCTGAACATATAATTTTTAATTGCATGTCAATAAATGCGCAATAACCACCTTCTGAAACCCACCAAATTTCATTTGAAATCCTCTTCCTTTTTCAAATCAATAAAAAATTAGTCAGTTTTTAAGAAGAACTAAGTATATATAAGTATAAGTATACTTATCTCGGAATATTTGCTATTGCATTTGCTATCAAAAATTATATGGCAAAGTGTAATAATTTTTTCATTCAAAATCAACCCTTTAAGTCCGTAGCACTTATTAACTGAAGACTTGGTATTTTTTTTGGCTCAAAGTGTGTCTTAATTATGTTTTCGTGTTTACAGTAGACTTAGAAGTATTCAGCTGAAGTTGAAACAACCATACCCTAATCCGCAGAATTTAAGTAACGTTTCGACAAAGTTATCATCATCTTCAGAAATTTGAGTTTCTTTCATCGAAAGCTTGTAGAATATTCTCTGGATAAGAGTGTGTATATTCCACAGTCCAGTTAACCCAATGAAACGTCTGTGCTGTGGGATGATTCTGTCAAGTTATCCAATACGGGGACACTGTGCTATTCGGACTTTCATCGATGTTCTGCTCATAACTTCTAAACTAATATGTATGGAGTTTTCTACCAAAATGTTAATTTTCAATGTTGCAGAGCATTAAATTCTTTATGATTCTGTATTTCTAAACTTCTTATTGAACCTAATATCAACCGAAATACAGCCGAAAAATTATTAATTTTGGATGCTTAGGTCTGTCATACCCTGTTCCCAAAACCAATGTTTATAATTTTTACTGTAACACTGTTTGCTGATTACCGTTTAGCTGAACAGGAGATATGTTTGGCAACGTTACAAAATTTCGACGGTAATCATTAGAAAATCAAGAATTTCGGTTTTCTAGTGTAATGTTTTGTGATTTTGTTGTGCCAAAGTTAAAATAAATTATAAATTATTATTATGAGTAACATTGAATGATAAACCATGATCTGAATATTCTGAATTCATATTTTAAATTTTGAATTTTCTAACAGAATTTTCACAAACACACAGGGCCAATTGCACCATTCAAAATTTTGTTGTGCCAAAGTCAAAATAAATTATGAATTATTATTATGAGTAACATTAAATGATAAACCATGATCTGAATATTCTGAATTCATATTTTAAATTTTGAATTTTCTAACAGAACTAAACACAAACACACAGGGCCAATTGCACCATTCAAAAAATAAACATTGTTTCCATAATTAATGTTTAGTATTAATCGATGTTTATAATTCCTACCGATTGCACCGTTTGATAATTACCTATGTTTAACTAATCAGGAGATATGTTTGGCAATATTGCAAAATCTCGATGGTCATCATAGAGAAATCAGGAATTTCAATTTTCTAGTACCTAAGTATCATTTTTTCTGCTCTTGTGGTGGCAAAGTTAACATAAATTATAAAATTTCATTATAAATTGCCATTGAATGATAATTCACAATCTGAATCCATATTTCAATTTTAAATTTTATCACAAAACCAAACACAGAAATACACAATGTGACACAATCAGGTTATGTCAATAGAGAAATAATGTATATGGTTAGGTCATAAGTTATATGTTTCGTCGTTTCAAGTTGCGCAGAATACTCTTTGAAACAAATCGGGAAAATAAATGTCCAAATTTTCCTGTTTAGTGTAACCGGCAATTAGGACACATTAAACGTCATTTGAAAGATGTTGGAAGAGAAATCAGAAAGTAATCAATGTTTGAATTTTTGATCAATGTTTAGGCATACGGTGTAACTGGCCAACAATGTGACTCAATCAGGTTATGTCCATAGAGAAATAATGTCTGGTTATGTCAATAAGTCATATACGTTTTGCAGTTTTGATGAGTTGCGCAGAACCCTGTTCAAAACTAATCGGGAAGATAAACTTCCTCCTGTTTAGTGTAAACACTGATTATGCCACATAAAACGTCATTTGAAAGATGTTTCAAGGGAAATCAGAAAATAGTCAACGTTTAAATTTTTAATCAATGTTCAGACAAATTATGCAACTGGCCAAAGTGTCGATGGTTCAAAACGAAATAAAAATATTCCCCTAAATCACACGTGCAAATACCCGGAAAGTTTCACTTCGAAAACAAAATAGATTGTCGTATATTGAGCGAATCTAATGTTAATTATAACCATGGGAATTCATAGTTATTCAGAGGAAATCGTTTAAAGTCATGGGAAATTTTGGGAAGTCATGGAAGGTCATAAGAAGTTCTTCAATGTCTTTCCAAAATGGGAAGTCATTGTACAAATTTGGGGTAACTTTTTCGCTCTTCCAATTCGCTCTCAAGCCAATCTGCCACCGGGAAAGAGATATGCTGTTTTTATTTTTTCAAACCTACCTGGGGTAAGCCAGACGTAAATCAGATTTGAGTTTGTTCAAGAGTTCCGACACCGTCCCAAACTGCCTAAGGGTCATTTCAGATCCGGATGATATCAACATGGGATTTCTGTAGTCCCTGAAGGAATGACCAACTGTTCTCGTACCATCTGGATCCGCACTTGCTGGGTTGGAATATAATGAAACACCACAGCCATTCATTGACTTTTTACCCCATTTTTTGAGTGATAAGGCATAATCTTCAGGATTGTATATGGGCGGCCGCTGTTTCTCCTGAAAATATACAAATTAGAGAGGTGATTCTGATAATAAGCTGAAATTATCGAATGATTTGCATAAAAATGATGATTATCCCTAAAATATATTTGTATTGAAACATACAAATTTCAGATTTTGGTGTTTCACGCGAAAAAACATTTCAAGTGAAGTTATTTTTTTGTGAGATTGATTCTTTGTGAAACATATATTTTTTATACTATTTGTTTCACTGATAATATATTAGAATTTTTGTGTCTCTGTTGATATATGTAACATATTGTTGAATAATTATACCAAAATGGACATTCGCAAACAAAATTTAACTTCTTTCAATTTTTTGGTGAAATGGTGAAATAAACGGATAAAAATAAGACAGAGCACTTAAGAACTAGGAAAAATGAAATTTTGAGAACCTTCATTTAAATGATTTGAAAATAAAATGAAACACTATATAAAGTGAATTCCAACGTGATTGAAATAGGAATGACATGAAAGGAGATCAAGAAGATATTGACCATATCCAAAAAGAAAAATAATAGGAATATGAGTAGACCAGTTTAAATTATTATTATTATTATTATTATTAAACAGAATTACAGAGTTGAGGTACATTAAACCTATAAACTCTAACTGAAAATTATCCATAATACAACTGTAGAGAAAGAGAAAAAAAACAGAGATAAGTGAAATTCACAAAAAGCTACAAAAATGATATTATCAACAACCAAAAACCCAACAATGAATACATTTCAACTACTTCTCCAGGTGTCAAATTTATTCTTGAACGCATTGACTGATACTGCTTCTACAATTTCACTGGGCAGGCCGTTCCAATGGTTAAACACCCGATTACAAAGGAAATTCTCTCGGCACCTCGTTCGAAATACTTCTCTATTCAACTTGTATCCATGTCCACGAAGTTGATTCGAATTCAATTCATACAGGTGGGACATATCGACGCCGAATAAGCCGTGCAATGCTCGATATGTAACTAGCAGGTCTCCCCTCAAACGACGATCAGCAAAGAAAGAAAGACCCATCATCCGTAGCCTTTCCTGATAACAAGGGCGATTCCATCCAAAGGGAATGCGTGTGACACGACGCTGTAAGTTCTCCAGCAATGCAGCATCACCCGTCAACCACGGATGCCAAACCGGACCGGCAAATTCAAGTATTGGTCGAATATAACTTTTATATATTTGGGAGATAGCCGCCACATTATTGCCACGAAAAACATTCTGGACAACATATATAAGACGTTTGACCTTTTTTGTGATGTGCAATACATGTTCAGTCCACGAAAGATCACTTGAAATCACCACACCCAGGTCCACATGAGATGAACATCCAACAACTTCAACGCCGTCAATGTAATAAGTCAAACCTGGATTGTTTTTACCCAAATGTAGTATTCGACACTTTGAAGGGTTTAGGGGAATCAACCATTTGTCGCTCCAACAAACGACCCTGTCCAAGTCTTCCTGTAGGGTTTTATAGTTGTTGAGAGGGCAATTGAAAAATTTAATATCATCGGCAAATGAAGCACTGTCCGACTTGAACTCAACAGCTAGATCGCTCACATACACCAGAAACAGCAACGGTCCCAGAACTGAGCCCTGAGGAACGCCACTGAGCACGCATCTTGGTTCCGATCTGGCCGCACCAACTTTTATCACAAACGATCTGTCAGTTAAGAAGCTCTCAATCCACTTCAAGATCAATCCTCGGATTCCAAAGTGCTCCAGCTTGTACCTATTTATTGTATTGTATTGTAGCCTATTTATTGGTACCCTATCGAAGGCCCTTGCGAAATCCAGATAGACAACATCTACCGGAAGTCTATTATCCAAAGAATGGGTCCACTTGTTGAGACAGTTGAGGAGGCAGGTGATAATTGATCTTCCCCTGATGAAACCATGCTGGGTATCTGGTATGATGTTATGTTCCAAAAAAAAACGAAAGCATCCTGTCGTACATTAACCTTTCCAGAATCTTACATAGAATGGAAGTGAGGCTTATTGGCCTGAAATTATTCGGGTCTTGCTTGTCGCCTTTTTTATGTATCGGTGATACAAGTGCACTCTTCCATGATTTCGGCAGTATACCAGAGGTCAAAGATACTGAGAAAATTTTGGATAGGGGTAGACTAAGAGACTGAGAACACTCTTTGAGCAACCTGGCAGAAAAACCGTCCGGACCAGGTGACGACGAAACATTCAGAGACCGCAGTTTCTTTTCAACCATCAAGGGATTGATGTCAATAAAAGTCAGAGAAGAATGGTTTCGAGGAGAAGCAGTTGAAGGTATAGGTGCTCCGGGCTCGGATGTGAACGCCATTGAGAAGGTATCAGCCAGAATTTCAGCTGAACACTTATGGTCATCTGCAACTAATCCATCCTTGTCCTTAACAAGCGGCAAAGATGGTACGGTATTGAAAAAACGTCGTGTGTATTTGAAGAATTTTTTCTTGTCACCCGAAGTAGCTAGATCACTCTCAAATTTGGATTTGGCCTCACGTAATCGGCTTGAAAGATGATTGGAGAATGCTCTATGCCTCCGAAAGTCACAAACCTGCCTGCCGTGAACATACCTCCGCCACAGCAATTTCTTGAACTTAATCATCCCAAAAATATGACTGTCAATCCAAGGCTTACTGCTATTGACCCTTACAGTTCGTATGAAAGTGTGGTCCTCAACAGTTCCGGTAACATATGCGTTAAATTTAATCCATCTCGACTCGCCGTCCCCAGTGCCCATCACATCATTCCAGTCTGTTTTGAAAAATATTTCATTAATACTCTGGTATCTGACAATTTTGCAAGTTTTAGTCTCGGACTTCATCTTAGAGGAAAGAAAAAATTGTATTTTTGCTGATAAAACCAAGTGATCTGATTTTCCCAGTGGCGGATGGTATTCAAGTTCCGAAAGTAAATTCACATCATTTGTAAGGATTAGATCTGGTGTTGTAGGTTCTTGGTTTACTCTGTAACGGGTGGGTTGGTCAACTAACTGGTGTAAATTGGAGTGGTTCAACATTTCGGTGTATGGAATCGAAGGAGAGTTTGCTGAGGGCGAACGAGATATTGGCCATATTCTAATGTCGCCGAGATTGAAGTCTCCAGCTAATAAAACATGTTTATGTAGGTTAGATAAGTTCGTCAGATGCTCACACAGGTCTTTGTCATATATGGAAGGTCGTGGACGATATATGCAGCCAACACACAAGGCGAAGCCAGATGATTCTATATTCAAAAAGATATTATCGATGCCTGGAGTATTGAGTGAATGTTTAGAGATTTTAAACGAACTAGCAATGGAGTCATGGACATATATACATACCCCAGCATAACCTGGAGTAGTAATACTATCGCAACGGTATATGGTGTAATCAGGTATGTGAGCAACTATATCAGGCTTTTCTGGATGCAGCCACGTTTCCGTGATCATTATGAGAGAAGGCTTATGATATTCGACCAGTAAAAGAAGCTCATTGAACTTTGCAGTTAGGGAAGCTAGGTTTGAATATAATACTGGCCATACATTCAAAGGTAATGCTAGTTTTTTGAAGAAGAATCCTCTGATACAATTGTAGGAACACCCCTGATGGTGAGGTTGACCTCTCCAGCTCGGCGTCTTCTCTCAAGCACAGCGCGTAGGTCCTGTAGCTGCTTTGCTTGCATAGGGGTTTTATCATCAGTAATGCTGAATTTGCGCCAATTAGGCATACTAGCGATAACTCTTTTGTTCTTCAGGATTCTCGTGACTATTAGTGGATTATTAAAGGATAACTTGAGAATTCTTGGACGGTCACTCAGCGAAGTTCCTATTCTTGAGATGGAAGTGCGTTGTAGATTTGCGTCGGGACATATACAATCAAGCACCTGAGAAACAAGTCTCACATCTACATCGGGGCTTGCTTCAGGAACTCCGCGTATTAACAGGCTGTGGGATCTACGTAAGCGTTCGAGCATTTCAGACGGTTCCACATTAGGAGACACAGAAAGTCCTGCGGTGGGTTGTATCCTCGAAGACTCGATTGCTGATATTCTAAAGGCAGCAGAATCTACCGCTTCCGCAAGGCCTCTGTGAGATTCCGCCAAACTCAGCACCTGGGAAGTGCAGGACTGGACCTTAGCATCGTGCTCGCTGATTGACCGGGAATGACTCACAAGTACGTCATCATGACGCCGCAAATCATCCGAATGCTTAACCAAAATTGATCTACACTCGGATAAATCTGCTTGCAGTGCCATCTGAGTGGATTTAATAGAAGATATATCATTGGATATATCGTCGAGTTTGGCCATAAGGGCGTCAAACTGATCACAACTAAGCGACGATGCAGTCGAGGGATGCAAGTTTCCTGGCATGGCCGATGTACCAGGGCGCTGAGAAGGCGATGAGACCGAACCGCTACGAAGTAAGCGGCCCTCATTTACACAATAGCCACAAGTCCACTTCGCATCGATCAGGCCCAACTCGCTCGGTGACAAATTGAGACAATCAAAATGAAATGCTTTTTTGCATTTGAAACAATTAGCAAATCGAGAGGAGGTCGTCTGCTTCGAGCATATATGACATTTAGTCATCTTCCTCAAACTGTTGCGACACGGTGGAATGGAAAAAGGAGAGACAAGCTTCACTCTCTTGGGCCGTTAAGAGAGACTCACACAGACTAGGTAGGCCACGGAAGGGGAATAGGGCAAACAATTGGGTTAAGGATCAAGTTGTTATGTCCAGGAATTTAAATAAGTCGCGATGGAAATTACGAAGCTGTAGACGCACTGAATTCCTGCCCACCAGATGTACAAACCGCTCTCGAGGTAGTACAAGTACTGGGAGTATTTGAGTTTCGAGTATTGTAAAATGTGGTGCCGTGTTCGCTCACAATATCGACTGTTACGCGCAACTGGTGGGGAAATCGACGCAAGCGTCAAACGTATGATGATAAACAAAGAATGTAATAGCAGAAAATAAATAAAAAAATTATATACAATATCATCAAAACCAAACAATATCCTTCAAAAATTATTGTTGACCTCCTACCTTCAGATAAAATCAGGCACAACACGAAAATTTGATCTGGAAAAGATAAGTAATCTACGGAGAAAATTTGTCTTGATTATCGAGCCACTCGTACTCTGGAATACCATGATATGTAGAACAAACGTTGACATTACTGAAGAAATGATGAAAACACATGGGAAGAACTATTTTACAAAAGAATTAAAAGCATCTGATTTAAAGCATCTTAGTGTTCTGTTTCTGTTTATCGAATCAAAGATAAGATTGTAGAAACAGTAAATGAAGAAAACAGCAAACTTAAGGAACATACCTAAAGATTTTCATACTTTCCAGAAATTTTGAATTTTACAATTCGTCCTCATCAATCTCATAACTCAAAACTTTCGGACATAGGATGAATATTTCAAGGCAAATAAAATATCGAAGGTATACGATTGAATCGGTTTCTACAGAATTCTATAAAAATGTTTTTTTTATTGAAACATCTTCTTTATCAACGACTACCTTAGAGTTCATTACAAATTATAGTTGATTTCCTGTCCTTCAATATTGTGCTAAAAATCTACATGGTAAAATAAGCAATTCATTACGTTGAAAGAAAACACACGGTTTTATTTCATTTATCAGAGCTGTTCAATGTGACCCTTCTGTACAGGGTGGGCAAATAAGCGAGGTAAGCGGCTCTATCTCAGGATCCACTCATCGTAGAGACTTGGGGTAAAAAATTTTACCACTAAAGTGTACAAGAGAACACACTGGAAATTATTTTGAAGTTCATACCTGCACCGCTAGGGGGCGTAATAGCTACCGTCGAGAAGAAAAATGAATTTTACTCGAAAATGTTTCATATGAAGTTGAAGAAAAAATATCATCACTGTAATCCTTGGAAAATTCTCTATCTTTTTGAATTGTCACTTTCGATTTTACGACATCAAATAAGGGTAGGTGAAAGGGAGAAATCTGACTGATTGAAACGCCTGTAACTTCAGTTTGGCTCCACATTTTTGAGCAAATTAGATCTCGTCTGAAAGATAATATCTTGTCTTTGCTGCTTGCTTAAAGACACAATTCGGTTTTTCGCAGTGCATCAGTTGAAGAATATCTTCTTTCGGTCATAACTTCAGAACTCCTGAAATCATCGCTTTGCGACCTTCAGGTTTTTTCATGCAAATTTGATGGAACTTCTGTTTCTGTTAAGAAAATCCTATCATTACATTCGAGATTTCGGAGTAAAATGAACAAAACAATGAACTTCTGACTTAGCACCCCCTATCGAAATCAGCAAAAACAAATTTATCATGACTATATTTTGTCCTCAATCAACAAGATATTATTTTTCAGACGAGATCTAATTTGCTCAAAATTGTGGAGCCAAACTGAAGTTACAGGCGTTTCAATCAGTCAGATTTCTCCCTTTCACCTACCCTCATTTGATGTCAGAAAATCGAAATTGACAATTCAAAAAGATAGTGAATTTTCCAAGGATTACAGTGATGATATTTTTTCTTCAACTTCATATGAAACATTTTCGAGTAAAATTCATTTTTCTTCTCGGCGGTAGCTATTACGCCCCCTAGCGGTGCAGGTATGAACTTCAAAATAATTTCCAGTGTGTTCTCTTGTACACTTTAGTAGTAATATTTTTTACCGCAAGTCTCTACGATGAGTGGATCCTGAGATATAGCCGCTTACCTGGCTTATTTGCCCACCCTGTACATTGTGAAAATATATGAGGACACTCATTTTATTTAAAGAAAGTACTCTACAAGAAAATCAATCGTATGAAATGATAAAACCATATGGGCATTATCTACAGCATGGAAATTACGAATAATTATTATTACTGAACTTCTATCGAAACAAATGCAATTTTTTTCAACTCGCAATAGTTCAAAATTGAATTCATATATCTATATGTATATCAAGAAATGGTAAATTTTATATTGTTGTACCTGTAATATTTCAAAGGAGTCAATATTAATTCGAACATACTGTAAACAACAATACTCCATAGAAAGCTCAATTTTTGATATTTTATTAATCAATTTGATATGATTTTATCACAGATTCATGAAATGATATTTAATTGACATACCTTCACATTATTTTCTTCGACTAAATTGTATCTATCGATTCTAGCGCTGTCTTCTGAATTGGGAGCCATCGTGCTGACTGAATCGAAAAGATCGCTGAAACAAAGATGAAATAAATTAATGAGATATCAGATATTATTTATTGCTACCATTCAAGCAATATTTAATAAGTGAAATCATGCGAAAATCAAAAATTATGATATCGTCGGCTAAGAGTGTAAATCTGCTATGTCCATAATGAACACTTTTACAGGAGACCAAAAAAACCGTACAGTAAGTGTTATAATAATAATAATAAGAGAGTTTATTCATGAAAATACATTCAATAGAGTTTATTGAAACGCCTCTAATTTTACGCCAGTTCTTTCTCATTTTCATACTGCAATCGTAAAAAATAACATAATTCATATTTTGCTCACAACAAAACTAGTTTCATAATTATATAATTTCGCACTTGAACTTTCAATTAATTTTGTTCAATGTTCATCTCCGCATCCGGTGCTGATATAGATTAATTCATTCGACTGATCTCGACTTGATTTGGTGATATGATACTTTATATCATTAATGTTGTCTATGCGCACTGTTCCAAAACAGTCTGGAATATTGCACTTCAATAGGAGATCTTCAAGACTCATAAACCCATATATTAAATTGATCCGTTCTTACTACCTCCTGAAGACGATTAAAAAAATATTACTCTCGATAATTTTTTTTATTACCTATATTATGGTATATTAGCAGAAAGTCTGAGAGAAGGAACACACACCAACGATAAGTCAATCACCTTAAATGCGATGACAATGTTTTGAATACTTGGCCACTATTTTGAGTTTCAATTATGAAACTTTTTCCATCAGCTGAAGGAAGGTTTTTACTTTCTTATATATTTCTTCATTACTACTCTTTTATGCCCTTCGAGACCTTCTTCTTTTAATGAAAATCTGAAAACCCTTTTCCTGTCATATTCAGGCAAAACAATACCATAGAAGTTCCGGCCTGGCGTAAAAATCCAGAATCTAAGAAGGAAAACCAATAATTTTTGACATGATATAATTCATTAAATGATCATCTATAACGATTTATTGATGAAATGTCTCAACAGATTTTCTGTTTCGGTAACTGCAACTCGAATTTGTATTAAGTTCGCTCTCAGGTAGAGTCCACATAAACTCACTCGTATATATTCCCATGTTATAATTAACTTTTGGTACACATTAACGAGAAGATGGAACAATTTATGAAGGAACTCTCCTTTAATTATAAGGTTAAAAATCAGAAACTTGAATCATTTGTTGGAATTTTATCCGACTGTTATCCCAGGTCCGTTCATCTATCTGCTTGATCGATTGATATGTTTTTCCTGTAATTAATTAATACATATTTTTATTTTTGTATCTATTGATTTGACATTATTTCGATATTAATTTTTTCATCAATAACGTAGTGATAGCTTGATCTGTGTTTGAATGAAATATAAAGTGGGACTAACTGAAATCTAAAATCTACCTACATATCAATTTTTTACGATATTTCATTTTAATTTTCTCTCATTTATGAGAACACCTGCATAAATTTCTTTTTCAGTGCTATGTTATGGGAGCTTTCTGAGTTGAACTCACTATGTAACTTAGTTAGATTTTAATGGACAAACTTCAAAATCCCAAAAATAACCCCATACAGTTAGTAAAACATTATATTTGAACATAAAATCTCGACGCACTATATGAAGATAATAAATAGATCGCAGCAATTATAGTGATGTGATCTCTAGTAGAAGCGCAAAAAGTATTCTTGAACATAAATAATTTTTCGGGAAGAAAAAATCACAGAACTCTCCTCTTTAGAGAATTCACAAAAAAAATTTGTTTTAAATAATATAACGGCGAACAATTCCTTTTTTGTGAAATATATATTTTCGGCACCCGTCCGGGAAGTGCTCACTTCCCGGACGCTTTTTCTCTGGGAAAGTAGCATTTCCCGGCCTAGTCCGGAAAGTACGTACTTCCCGGACTAGGCCGGAAAAGAATCATAGAATCCCTAGCAACCGAGATAACGGCTGACAGTTCATATGAAATTAGTTGTCAAAAATTTGCATGTTTTTTGATCGCAATCGCAATAAAATATGGAAACCAGCAGCGATAATGTTATTTTACATGGTTGCCGAAAAAATATTGTACGCAACACGCCCAAAAATGGTTTTTTTGGACTCACAGACTTCCAGGACTCGCTTACGCTCGTTCTGGAATTTTGTCTATTCGTCCAAAAAAACCCTATTTTCCGGACTTGTTACGTAAATTACTATTTCCATAAGAAAAAGTTTTTCTGCCTACATTTCATTCTACACTTAATACATAATATTTCATTGGATACATAATACATCAGTGAATGCAAAAAACTTCACTGAAAAACTTGGAATTCTTCATATTAAAATATCAATAGTCCGAGCAAATTATTTTTAAAATAATTAGGTACCTATAAACTATTAATAAAATGAGCTTGGTTGACTGTCATAATTTTGCCGTTTTTCGCCATCAACATTTCGTGAACTGTCGATGAGGGCTTAGATATAGGGGGAAGGTATTGGGGGTAATTACCCCCTCCAAGATTTTTAGAATATAAAATTTCAGAATTCGATCAAAGACGAAGATTGAAAAGTTTTCAATAAAATGAACCAATACTCTCTTTACTTTTGTTCAACGACACGGCAGCAAATAATCGGACCCTTTTACGGTTTATGAGTTCATTATCGCTTTCAAGATGATTACAATTATTGTACCACGAGCACGTCTATGTCCGAGGTTTATTATTTTCCTTTATTTACATGTTTTGTCAGCGTCCCCCTTGTTTTGACATCTGTGATTTTTGCTTTCGTTATCGGTATACACTACCCGTTGTTTTCGGTTTTTTGAATAATTTTCCTCACAAAATTTTAATTCTGCAGTTATCAAAGATCTGTATCGAGTTATTCGCATCGAAAAATTGTAAAATTGTCTGTGCGGTGTTTTATAATCTAATGTACTTCATTCAATTACAGGGTGATTCACCGGGATGGCCTATTAGACGTTTATGGAAAACTGATCATAATTTTGAGCTAAAAATTTGCATGTTGTGGTTTGAGACAATGATCTTCCTCCCTAAAATATTTTCAGATCTCTACAACTTTCGGTTATACCGGAAACAGTCTACTTCTTCTTTATTTCAAATGGCACATCCAGTATATTATTGCATCATAAGATAGCTTTTTTGATGAAAATTTCGGCAATATGCCATTCCTTGGGTGAAAAGTCGACGGTTCATGAGTTATTGGGATTCTATTTGAAAAAATGGTGGCGATGAGGACTCTCATTTTTTGGAATATTCCAGCAGAAAAAGCTTTTTTCAATTTTTTTTTTTTTTTGATTCTGCATATACGTAGTATTATAAGACTGTTTGCGGCTTGGACCAAAAATGTACAGGGTGTTTATAAGAAGACCATGAACTTGGGCAACTCAAATTTATCATTACTCAAGATTTTCAAATTAGAACCTATATTTTTTATTAATTCAGTCGATTCTACGTACAAAAGTAGTGGGGGTTACTCAATCACACCCTATACTTGAAATGAATAATTTGAGAGTTATCAAGAAAAAACTTCAAATAAAAAAAACCGCTATAAGGAGTAGTCTGTGACTTCCGAAAACACAGAAAGGAACTGAAATTCGATGTTTCCATAACTAAATTTTACATATCAAGAATTGTAATGAATTATTTGCAATTCAAAATTGGATTGGTTTATGGATTTCTCAACAATCCCAATGAAAAATCAATTAAAATTCATTAAATGTAAAATTTAGTGATCCAAACATCGAGTTTTAGTTTCTTTCTGTGTTTTCCGGTCACAGACAGTTATTCACACAGTGCTGTTAGCGGTTCTTCATCATTTAAAGTTCTTCCTTGAAAACTCTTTAAGTATTCATTTTAGGTGAAGGGTTTGCTTAAGTAACCCCCACTATTTTTGTACGTAGAATCGACTGAAATAATAAAAAATATAGGTTCTAATTTGAAAATCTTGAGTTTTGATGAATTTGAGTTGTCCAAGTTCATGAACTCCTTATAAACAACCTGTACATTTTTGATCCAAACCGCGAACAGTCTTATAATACAATGTATTTGCAGAATCGAAAAAGAAAAAAAATTTCGAAAAAAGCTTTTTCTGCTGAAATATTCGCAAAAATGTGAGTCCTCATCGCCACCATTTTTCTTATAAGAATCCCAATAACTCATGAACCGTTGAGTTTTTACCCACGGTAAAAAAATCCATCAAAAAAGCTATCTAATGATGCAATAATATACTGAGTGTGCCCTTTGAAATAAGGAAGTAGTAGTCTGTTTCCGGTACAACCGGAAGTTGTAGAGATCTGAAATTTTTTAAGGAGAAAGATTATTGTCTCAAACCCCAATATGCAAATTTTCAGCTCAATATTATGATTAGTTTTCCATAAACATCTGATAGGTCATCCCGGTGAATCGCCCTGTATAAGCATCACGAACGTTGTTCGGTGTTCTTGATACTCAATATAATGTTTTATTAGGAATAATCTACCAATTACGAAAGAATAATTAATTTTCCAATCAAAATAAATGCAGAAACAAGGAAATAATTGTGCTAGGTAAACTACTACTGATTAAGATACTTGGTTTCCCATGACTGAAGCATCAAATCAGGTGAAACCTGAAAAAATAGATAAATTAGCTCGGCTTAATTGCAGTCATGGTCACGTATGAAAGAAATTGAATTTAAAGTTGATACTTGTAAAAACCTCACACCTCGAACAATTGGATCCACTATATCACCGTATCTTTACGGCGTAAACTGCTCACTTCTCAATGTCTCCATAAGGAAGCAGTTTGAGTTCAAGTCTTCACATACTCTATAAAAAATTTCTCTAGTGCTATACTCTTCGTTTCACAGAACGCCATCAGCGATGGGTTGGTATGTATAGTGGCAGTGAGATCCAAATATTGCTAGATGATTTTGAATTTATCTTGCAGCGAATGTAAATTAGGAGTATTGATGGCTTGAATGCAGTTTTTCAACCTGGTTTGATATAACACTGAACTTATCTAGTCATGAAGACAGAACCGGATGATGGAAAATTAGAGGTTACTACCATATACAATAAACAAAGTAAAATATATTATATGGTATGTGCGTTTTCATTTTGAATACAGTAGAATATTTGAATTGCTCTCATACTTTGCCGTGTGCCTGTACACTGCCCGCTTAAAGGGGTCTCTACCTTTTCAGCGATCAGTTCAAAAATTAGTAAGCTCTATTTTACTCTAGAGAGCAACAATTTATATGAGGTTTTCGTAAGTAATATCATAAAGGCATCTAATTTCTCGTAAAAAATCGAGAAAAACAAATATTTCAACAAGAACCATGAGTTCTGATGGCTATGAAAATCTAAGTCGGAGACGAGGATTTCTGCACATACACGAATACTTTTTGTTAAAAAGATAGTACTTTGCATTGTGTTTTTTCGATTTTTTTCACAGATAAGAATAGATGCCCGAATGGTTTTTGACAAAACTATTTCATAGATCATATTTACTTGTCATCAAAGATATTATAATTTTTGGTGACAACAGCTGTCAAGTTTTTCCGCGAGTAAACTCGAAAAATTTGCTGAATATAGTTTTTCCAACTAGAAAACATTTGTTATTATTATTGGTGAAAATTGAGACGAGATAACTGGTCACTATTATTAATTTTAATGAGTTCGTCAATGCAAATTACCTCATTCAATAATTTTTCTGGAATAGAAAATAAGAGAATCAGATCAATTTTTGTTGAAGAATAATAAATTATAAGCATGATAGCCTTTCGAAGAAACATATTTTTTTATGAATTTTCACAAAAAAATATTATACGAAAAGTCTCGTCAAAGGCTGAATATGCGGTTCTCCAAAAATTGAAACCTGAGACGTAAAAGTAGAGACGGTAAATCAGAGGAATGTCTGAGATTGCTTCACTCATCCTGAAAAGTGGATTTCAAAAACGCTTAGGAGAGAGGAGTAGATCATGAGAATGCAGCGTGGTATAAACCCCTATATTTTGATCCTAATTATGTGGCAAATCCATTAGTTCTGCCCTACCTTGTAGAACAAATCATGCGGAATAACTCAGTTTCACACATATTTCATGGGTATATTTTATTATTAAATGATATACTCTCCTATATATAATATAATATGTAATATGTACTCGGAACCCTTCTCTCCCAGATTTATCTATTATTATCTGTCAAATTTGAGATACAGAAAACAGTTTTGCTAACCAACATTTTTCAACGCAAAAGTCATCGTCTTCTTCAATGTACCCTGTCAGGTCCCCCTGACGTTGGCAATCATGATGGCGAGTTGATCTCTGCTTTCAGCCACTCTAAACAATTGTTCAACGCAGCGTATGCCCGTCCATTCGCGGATGTTCTTCAACCAGGAGATCTGTTTTCTTTCAAAAAAATGCAAAAATCACTGAACGATATTTCTGTGAATTTTTCATTAATTTCTACCAAAATTTAATGAATTAGAGAAAAAAAGCAGAATACTCGTTCAAAAGGCTTATTCTACCACTCGCTTGTTCAAAAAGAGCCAAGAAGTAGCGAGTTTTTGAATTTTGAACCCGTGAAAAAAATGCTTCATATTTATAAATAAAGTATAATAACGTTTTATAAATAACTATTACTTTACGTATCACAATCCAAAATTCGAATGATAAAAACTCATCTGACTAAAGCTCTGCTGGGAAATTGAATTGTTACAGGTGTGAGTTATAATTAAATATTCAAAGAATATATAGATAACTGATTCTTAGAAACATCAGAGCCAAATTATTAAGATAAAGGAATATGGTTTGTATTGGGATAATACTAGACTGAAAGATTTGTTTGAGTTGAATCAGTCAAAAATCACGGAAAAGAATCATCTTATGGAAAAATGTTTGAATAAAAGGTAAAAGGTTTTGAGAGGAAAGTACACTAATGCCAAAACCTCTTCCATTTCCCCTTGTGGGATTTAAGGGGTTCAACTTAGAAATTTCAAATAGGAACCACTGTTTCATATTGCAGATTCGTATTTCACGATAAAAGTTTTTTACGAATCTCTACAGATGGCTCTATATTCGAGTTTGAATTTTCTGTCTGAATGACCCTAACAGTAGTTTCGTTAATCATTCGTATGAAATTCGAAATTTTGCGCTGAACGATGTTTTTGCGGTGATCATTTGAAAATGAAGAAATTATTTGTTTTTGGTTCAAAATACTTCACATGAAGTTGATAAGGATGTATAAATTGAACGAAGATTATATGGAATCTAGTAAAAATATCCGGCAAGCCATATATTTTCATTGTTTCAACGAATAGTTACAATAGACAATTTACGACTAAAATTCCCATTGGTGACGATTCATAACAAATTGTCCATTGAAAATGTTGTATTTTTTCATTTTGCATTTGTAGAATACGAATCTGTAATGAAAACCAGGTATTCTCATTTGGAATACCGTTGTTGGCCACTATACCTCCACGAAGAGAAATTCAATGGAAGAGGTTCTAGAATAAGTAGACTTCACCCTCAAACCATTAACCTTTTAATCGGAACAATTTCCCTAAAAAATTTTTTTTTAGAGTTTGTCGACTGATACGAATTGAAAAGCTACCTAGCATACCATATTAAAAAAAAAATGTTGTTATATTTTGAACAGTTTCACATCATTGTTAACATCCTCTACACTGTGTTAAAACACTCCCGGAAGTTAAATTATAAAATATTGGAAATCTGACAATCTGGTGCCATTTGTTATTCAATTTTTTTCTCACAATATCAAATGTATATTCAACTTGAAATTTCTCTGATCGGCCAATCGTGTCTAGCTAGGCTAATACGATCGAGCTTGAAATTCATTCTGGTCGCAGTATGTAAACGCTTTCTGTATAATAATTTTGAGGAGGTTAATCGAATTCAATTGAAAATTGGTTAACTTTTGAAATTATCAATCGAAATGAGGGATTAACCATTCCATATAATCAAATGAAATTTTCAAATAGTGAAAAATATGCTTGTGAGCTGCCAAGAAACAAACAATGGGTACAAATCACCCGACCCGATCCTGTAATTCAGTTATAAGAACTTCAATCCTAACTGTATGTAACAGGTACTATCATACCAAGGCAGTTCCTCGAAGTCATACTGCCATTACATTTATCGGTAACTCGGACACTAAATTGCTCGTAATCTTTTTGAATTATTGGTTTCTAATGGATCCCACAGAATGAAAAAGATATGATTGAAGAATGAACGAAAAAGTACAAACCACTTAGAGTACCCGTACATATACCGGTCATACATATATGTACAAGAACAAAAAACCAAATTCCTGGTGTTAACACGATTGATTCTTTGGAAGTAGGCAAAACAACGAACTCACTTAGACGTGAGTGATTCTGAATAATATATTTGTATTCCTGCAGAAAGCTGATCCAGTTAGCCATTTAAAGAACGTATATTTGAAATGAGAGTGAATCTCAACTGATTCTCTTTGGAGAAATGAATGTATTTACCGAACATGCACTCTAGAATCATAGAAATCAGCCACTCATATTGATATAGGTAGTAAGTAAATTTCCCCGGTTTTTATAATCGGCCAACACAATAATTGTTTAAAGGGAGCAACACATTTTTTCAAAGGATCTTATATTCTGCCTTCTAGAGTATCTTTAGGTGGTATATACATTCTGTTCAGAAAACACTATCGAATGGATTGTTTTGAAAACCTACAGACCTACGGGAAATCTCAAAATTATCTGAGTTGGCTAAACTATATCCAAGCTTTGTTTCAGAGTCGGTTATTCAGTATGTTCACTTTCACCGCAGCTCTAAAAACTGACCAAAAAAACCAAATTTGTTGAGTAAGCATGCTTTCAATAGAACACAATGAATTTGGGCTAAATATGCAACTTATACTTATTATTGTCCAAAATGATAATTTATGTTGATTCATTCAAATGGTGTCCAATCAGAACAACTATTCTTGAGCGAAAAAAGTAAATCATTTTTGATGATTGATGAACCAAATAGCTTTTGTGAGGCCAATATTTTCTTTTTAATCGATTTATGAAGGTACCCTTCAGCCTCAGTTGAAGACTGCTATGCTCCATATCTCTTAAGGGTGAGAAAATTTCATCCATTTTTCACCAACATCTGTATTGAATAAGATCATGAGTTTCTGAAGCCGGGTAGATGTAATTGTCTCGAAAACAATAGGTGTAAACCCTGTCTAGTATAATCTTGGGGGTTTTCTATGTTGAAATCATGCATCGGAATGAATTTTTCGGTGATCTGATTTACTTACTTTCAGTGCGCTAAACTTCGGTTTCGAATCTCACAGACGAAATTTGATATTTTCGGTGAGATATAATGAAAAAAATAATCAAAAAAAGTGATAAAAATTAATAATTGGAATAATTAGTGACATACTGGAAGATTTAGACCTCGAATGCCGAAAGGCGCTGGTGTAAAATGTTTTGGTTAAAAACCATGCAAATTATTCTAGGAAACAACAAGATTAGCTGAAAAAATATTAGGAAATTTGAGAGTACATCTTTGATATAAAACGAGAAATGGAAATAGAACAAAAAATAAATAATTTATGGTTATCTAGTACATGCAATATATCCAAAACCTTTTTCAATTCCAAAGAATTAATAATTTTACACAAATAATTCTTTGTAGTTGAAAAATATTTTGAATACATTGTATGTGCTAAATAACCACAAATTATTTTTAATATATGCTGATTCGTATTATACAAATATTCCCAAGCGGATTATACCCCGAATATCAGAATAAAAATGGGACTTTATAGCACAAACATTCCTAAGAAAGAATTTACAGAAGCAATACAACTCACATTGGGAAATTGCTATTTTCAAAATGATGAAAAACCAACAAATTAATGGAGTCGCTATGGGTAGCCTTATTTCCAGGAAATAGCTCAATTCGTAGAGGAAGATCTTGAAGAAAATATTTTATTAAATTCAACGTTTGATATTATGAATCTCGAAAGGTAAGATCAGAAGAACAAAATGATGACTTGAACAATTTTCATAATAAACTCAAAGTCACCTTAGCTTAGAACAGAAAATTATAATCAAATCAAAGTTTAAGATATCACCGTTATCAGAAAAAATAACTCAATAAAAACCATAATGTTCAGGAAAACCAGCAACTCAAACAGAATACATGATCACAATCCCGATATAACATCAGACAAATAAAGGCAGTACCATAATATATATTACCATATATGCCAAAATTATCTGAAAAAATTGAAAATATAATCAAACCGTACCCACATATGAAACTTGCACACCAGCCATTCATACAAATCCAGCAGCTTTCTGCGAAATTGAAAATCAAAAAAACCAAAAATTCAGACACCATGCAATGAATGTTGTGGAGACATAGGGCAAAATATAAAAAATTATGACAGAAATGAAAGGCCACAAATATTCAAACACCCAGACAGCCTTAGACAAACAAATGGAGAATGATAAACGCACATTTAATTTCAGATAAGTTAAAATATCAGATAAAGAAAAAAAACAGAGAATTCCTCGAAATGATTCACATTGAACTAAATCAGAATTCGATCAATAGTTGAACAGACGTAGAGTGACGGAAAAAAATTTATTCAACACTCACGAAAAACAAAAAGTAATACACATTAGATAAAAAGAAAAAATCACAGTTTTGAACATTTGACTCATGACATTCATAATTTAATACGTTTAGGCTAACTATCTCGATATTCGAGACAAATAGGTAGTCTCGAGGGTAGTCTTTAAATACTACAATATTCAAAAAAGTAATGGATCTCTATGTGTTGATTTTTCAGATCATATAATGTTTGTAATTTATCATTATTTTATTTATAAATTGAAAAAGAATTCTACCCAAAACGTTTGTATAATTGTGACAATGATAATAATCACAATATAAAGTTTTTAGTGAAAAAGCATTGCAAATAATCGAATACCTAACATATTCAATAAGGGAAGTTGTAATATTTCATTTGAAACAAATATTGGTTTGCATTGCAGCTTTCACAAGCTTGATGGAGCTCCTCATGACTCCGTGCCGAATCCACCACTAACTCTGAGCCCTGCGGAACTCCCAGCTGTATTTTTATTGTATTCTTCTACTATGACTGACATCATTCTATCATTGAGAGAACTGCTCGACAAATCCAAGAATATTCCCCTAAACCCCACATTGTACCACTTGTCCGAAATGAAATTGGAAAAAATGAGAAAAAATTTGTTGGAGGTTAACAAACTTGTTTTCAATCATCAGGTATAGTTAACCGCAAAATAATAGAAGGACATGCATCAATTTGCACTGTCTGCTACGAATTGCAATATTAAAATTCAGTGAAGTTTTTTATTTATAGAACTGACCATTGTTCATCGAAATAATGAACCTCATGAGGAAACTAATTCATTTCGAGATTATGCAGGCAAACATGAACATTCTGAGAACAGAATAACCATAAGTCAGACAATTCAATCATTAGTAGTTTACAAAGATAATTTATGTGAAGTGGAAATAACATTCACCTGGTATGTGGTGCATACTAAATGTTGGTAATTTTAGCTAGAACAATCGGAACGTCAATAAGTGAATAACTGAATAACTTTTTGATATACATGGGAACAGTTTATATCGCCAAACAATGCCACCTTCAATCTAACTAATTATTCAGCACATTATCGAGTTTTGGAGTGTGTTCGTAACACTATTATTCAGTCCTAGAATGAGTATGTTTACCAATTGCTTTAGTGGGAAATTTCAATATTTTTTTCTGAAATATTCTATAAATCTATAGTAATTCATGAATTATGACTTGAAGGCACATGAAAGATTACTTAGCAAAGGTATCACTAGAAACATTGAAAATTTCTTCACTTACAGTCTTATCAAGATTACATTCAAACTCACTTACAATAGTAGTTGGACAATGAGGAAATTTGGAAATAATAGAGTTATTTAAATACATATAATATATAACATCATATAAAATCGTTCAGGCTGCCTGTTAGTAGAACGAAATATATTTTATACGCTCCAGCGAGCTATCATTTTGCTTGAAATATATTATATATGTAGGCTATTTTCTGTGTCCGTGAAGTTAGCACCCACTTTTTCGAAAATCAATAATTTTTTTTTGGTTTCGTTAGTAACTAGTTAGTTGTTATTTGTAACACAAAAATTTCCGTTTTCACCTCAAGGATACTAGTAAAAAAACATCGCATTCCGCTAGGATGCTAACGTATTTTTTCGATTTAAAAAAAAAAAAATTCAGTTAGAAAGTTCGTTAGTAACTGTTTGTAACACAAAAATTTCCGTTTGTAACCCAATCTATAATAAAAAAAAAATTCCCAAAATTCGAAGTTAGAACCCATTTTTTAGAAAATTAGATTTTTTTTTGCATTCGTTAGTAACTCGTTAGTAACTATTTGTAACACGAACACTTCTGTTTGTACCTCAAGGATACTGGTAGAAAACATCGCATTCCGCTGGGGTGCTAACTTTGTTTGTAACACAAAAATTTTCATTTGTAACCCAACCAATAATGAAAAAAAACTCCTAAAATGCGAAATTAGCACCCACATTTTCGAAAATAAAATTTTTTTTCTGCATTCGTTAGTAACTATTTGTAACACAAAAATTTTCGTTTTTACCTCAAGGATACTGGTAGAAAAACATCGCATTTCGCTGGGGTGCTAACTTCACGTTTTTTATTTCGATTTTTCTCAAAAAAAAATTCAGTTTGAAAGTCCATCATTAGTAACTATTTGTAACACAATAATTTTCGTTTGTACCTCAAGGATACTGGTAGAAAACATCGCATTCCGCTGAGGTGCCAACTTCGCATTTTAGGAATTTTTTTTTTCATCATAGATTGGATAACAAACGAAAATTTTTGTGTTACAAATAGTTACTAACGTATGCAAAAAAAAAATTTTGATTTTCGAAAAAGTGGGTGCTAACTTCACGGAAACGTATTTTCCAATATTTCAGAATCTATTTCACTAAAAGATTGTATGGGAATATAACATTTCACTATACCGAGTGATTCACCGCGATGGCCTACCGTTTATGCAAAACTAATCATAATTTTGTGATGGAAATTTGCATGTTAGGGTTTGAGACAATGATCTCTCTTCCAAAAATATTTTCAGATCCCTACAACTTTCGGTTATACAGGAAACAGACTACTACTTCCAAATGACACACCCAGTATATTATTTACAGCTTTTTTGATGTCAATTTCAAGAATATGCCATACTTTGGGTAAAAATTCAATGGTTCATGAGTTAATGGAATTCTTGTGAAAAAATGTTTCATTTTTCTGCAGAAAATTGTTTTTAGAACAATCTCTTTTATTTTCGGTGCTGCAAATACTTATTATCATAGGACCATAGGGTGTTTATCAGAAGATCATAAACTTGGAAAACTCAAATTCATTAAAACTCAAGATTTTCGAATTGGAACCTATATCTTTTATTATTTCAGTCAATACTACGTATAAAAATAAAACCTAAGCAAACCCTATAGATAAAATGAATACTCCAACAGTTATCGAGAAATAACTTTAAATTAGGAAAACTCTCGGAAAAACCTGAAATATCTAAATGTGTGAACTTGTCTGTGACTTCCGGAAAACACCCTATAGGTACATATACACGCATGAATTAAATTCAAGTTATGGCATGATCAACTCGGTACATTAATAGATTCGACCTTGAGGAAGTGTTGTGTGGAGTAATAGACTTCACAAATACATTTTCTGATTAAGTGACTACATCCAAACCATTCGTAGGATGATTTACGTCTGAAGTTTTGAACTATTTATCTCTGACACCTTGTAGATATAGAAGGAGAGACAATAGTCTCTCTTTCATAAATGGTAATTCACATCTCTCGCCACAAAGAAGTGAAGAGAATTGGCAGCTTGCTAGTAAATAATTCAAAACTATAAATTTTAGAAAGTAACATTGAAATTTTTCATGATGCTCAAGCTATGAGAATATCTGATAACTTTAATTGTAGGTCCTAATCTATGATGGTAGAATTCAACAATTGTGATATTGTTTGCCCACGTTAATCCCTAGTGAAATATGGTTATGATTCAAGAAACTTCCATTGTCTCGAATTTCGTTATGTGCGTGGTCATTTTGAATGCTTTCACGACAGACTGTTTAATCCAGTTATTAATGGCTCTTTATTTTCTTCATGAACTACTTCTGCATTGAAACGAAGAAGTACAAATCATTCCGTGATTATGAAACATATCAAAACATAAATATATTATATTTGAAAGGAAAGTAACCCATTTGTGCCCGTTTTTACTCTTATGAGGACGGTATTATGAATAATTTTGTTTTATTTCAGTTTTCTCTGATGACCAACGTTGGTGACAGATTCGCTACAAATAAGCTCTGTAGTTACCTTCAGCGCTATAAAATATACAAATACATACAACAATCACCGAATATAGACGCTGCGAACATGCCCACCTTCATGTGAATAATAATAAAATCAAATGAGTTTGAACATAGTTTTTATAGTTTATTTTGCTGTTGAAGATTTCTAAGAAGTTTTGAACATAACTCTTGGTGAGTAACCGTCAGGTTAATATTCATAAAGGGTATAGAGCATATGATGTCACAGGGCTTTTTCAAAGTAGGGAGAGCTTTAGTACAGATTTTTGTATTATTCAGTATAGGCAGAGAGGATGTGGGCTATTATTCTTGCAGGTTCCTTCTGAAATATTAAACCATGGAATTAAGCCAATTACTAGGAAGATCCTTCAAAATTATCCAGGCACCAAAAAAAATCGTACAATATGGAAATCTAAAATCATATCCTTGTCGGTCTTGCGAATTAGGCATTTTACAAATGACATAACATATTTTGCATGAAGACTTAGGTCTGAAGTCTTTAAGAGTTCAGTCAACACAAGCAGCAGTGTGTGATCTTGGCTGAAATGGTCCTTGAAATTAATCCAAATGATGAATCCGGATTTTCATCGAAAAATCATCTTCAGTGGTTAGTCCCATTTCTCCTCAAAGGCTACGTTAATAAACAGAATTTCACATAAGGGGCTCGGAAAATCAAAGAATGATTGTTGAAAAGCCTCTTCATTTCCAAAGAGTCACTGTTTGATGCAGTTTTTGGGCCTTGATTAATCGAAAATGAGTGGAACTGTTATGCTGAATGGATTGGATGATAAATGATTCTTCATGGCGCGAATTGGAAGATATCGATGTGAACGACGTTTATTCTCAACAAGACGGCGCTACGTGCTACACAAGTTACGAAATAATCACAATTTTGCAATAAAGATTTCCTGGCCGTGTTATTTCTTTCACAATTGGTCACCTAGATCTAGTAATTTAATACCTCTAGACATTCTTCTTAGTGTCCCGTAAAAAATCAGGTTTATGCCTACGCTCCACAATCGATTCAATACCTGAAAGATCGAATTCGTGAAGTTATCCGAGGACATACGGATGTGTGAATTGTTCATGGAAAATGATAGATAGAAAAGGATATGATGCTGCAACCGTAGCCGTGGAGCCATTTGGCAAATATCATCTTCAATCGTTAAAGCTATAGAATTCATAGCATTCAGGAATTATTGACATCCTGGGGGGCTGTGGAAAATCGAAATCAAGTTGGTACTGGCTCATTCAGTAACATTTTGAAATTCAGATTTCGGGTTGGAAATGGAAATGTCATTGACAGGAGGTTAGATTGTTCAGTTTGTGTTATTGGTTTTGATCCAAGAAATTTTGAAACTAAAAATTTGTATCAATTTCAAACTCACATTGATTTGTTTATTTGAGTATTTATCACGATACTGTTTGAAAAAAGAAGAAGGCAAGTCATTACAGCCTGGATTATTAGTGGAAGAAAACCTGTCCAATACGATTTCACCTTCAGAGAATCATTGAATGATTCGATTGTTACCAAAAGCAACCAATATATCAGTCTGGATAAAATTTGAACAAACAACATCTGGATTTTAATCAATCAAAGACAACTTTACATAAAATTAATTGGTTACAAGTTCAAAACAGTTAATAAAAGGAAAATTCTTATTGATAAACAGAAAAATATAATAAGTTGAGTACGATTTTATGGTGAATACAGAGAATATTTGCAACAAAATGTGAAATGCATTTATCTGGTGGAAACTTGGTTATTTGAAAATGGCAGTCTTATTCAACAGTGAACTTAAGAAAGAAAACAAAAAGTTTTTCAAGTATATTCGAGGTTAAAACTAGAAGAAGCACTATCTTGAATGCAGGATTGATGGACTTTTACCCGGATGTTTTCTTTTTTGACAGTGATGATCATAAATAAGGATTATATAAATCTATGAGGGAAGAAATATTTTATAATTGGGTTGCTAAATTGATACCTTTTCTGCAGATAATTGGAATAATGTGTTCACAGCTCAAATGATGAATTTCAAAAATTCATGGAGCATGACCGAAGTTATATTATATCAAGCTATATGAAAAAGATCTGTCAACAAAGTCTGGGCATTGCATCTATAGTTTATTTATATTCTATTTTGAAATAAGTATTGGTATATCTATTTTTTGTTCTGCAATGAGTATTCCAAAAATCTAATAAATTCTAATTGCTTTATAGGATTCAATCGAAATATATATCCAGAAGAGTGAATTTAAGAATTTCTTCACCTCTTAAAGATAACAGAAGGCAATAAAATTTTAAAATTCACAAATTAAAAATATTTTCATTCAAAAATGCTTTTAATAAGTGAATCAAAGCTGTTATGGGCAAAATACTTTATGTAATTTAATAGAAAATAGTATAAAAGCATTTCAATAAAAAATAGAAAACTTGAGTGTACAAATATTATAGTATCTATATTTTTCATACAAGTTCAATCAATTATTCATGTCATGAACAGTTTCAATGAATAGTGACTTTAGAAAGTAATTTACACATCGGCTGATAAATTGGTTCCTATTTTGAAAGTTACAGTACAACTGTGATGTTAAAATTCTTCATATACAAAATGGATTCTTTGAATTTTATTTCTCCCTTATTATGATATGGTTCTTCCATTCACTAAGCTACACTATTTAAATTTATCAACCAGTTTTTCTGTTTTCTTCACCAGTTTAGACAACAAGGTTGAAATGATGTATAGGAGATATATGATTAGAATTTCGCAAGCAGGTTGGTATCCAGTGCCCAACAAGAATGCAACAATTATTGAAGAGCCTTTGGTGAAAAGGAATATGCATATTTTAATGATAATCAATGAGATCTTCCATTGCCGATTCTTTAAGGAATTGATATCTCTTCATTGGATTTTCTTGAAATGTGATAGCATTCCACCATATTTTTATAACATTATAGAACATGAATTCCATTTTATAAAATCATGACTGTATGCGCCCCTTCGTAATTTCGAAAATTTGGGATTTTTGGAATACAAAAATTATGAAAATAATATAAACTGATTATTTCTATGCTGGATTACAGCAATTTTTAGTGATATTTTTGTGACTATAAATAAAGCCGCAACTAGACGTTCAAGGCTTACTTCGATGTCAATAATTCCTGAATGGACTATATATCCTTTTATTTTCAATGAAATAAATATCCATTCATTTCTCTTAAAATATACGCCTTTTTTTCATATCAAAATGAAACCTCATATTCGAAAACCCTTTACTATTGAATATATATAAATATACATTGAACTTACTTTAAGAGGATAAATTTCGAAATATGATGAAATAAAAATTCTGATATTTTTATACCAAGAATAATTAATTCACTTCAGTAGTAGAACTGAAGCTCCAATCTTGATTGAATTGTACGGTGATATAATAATCTCTCTACATGTGAATTCTGGTGGCCGTGAGTTGCTCACAGTGTATCACATTTTATTAACCGCTAAACATGAAAGTGAGTATCAATTTTTATATCATCTTATTAAAATCTAGATAAAGATCAGCCAGTGAAGACTTGAGCGCAAATTGAGTGTGATTTCTTTGGTATTAAAGACGTTGTTAATATTGCCGAGACTCTGAAGCCGATGCGGGCAGAAATTAATCCTGAACGATATTTTATGTAAAGTTTGAAAAAGGCTTCTCTGCAACAAATTGATCTTCTAATGGAAGGCTGCGTTATTGGCGACAGATAATCAGTAGCTTCAACTACCAACGTCGTCCAGGTATTTTTTTTTATTTATTTGATACAGAGGAAATCATAATCATTCACTATCGATTTGAATTTGTAGCAATATATCGACACCTCAATAATGAATGAAATATCTGAACTATTATTATTATAATTATGCGTCTAATATAAATTGTTAATGTTAACATGAGCGTAGCTATAACTTTCTTTCGGGGTGGTCCGAGGCACCAAAAGTAAGGAAATATTCATGAAACAATTTGTGCTATATGTATATTGTTTATATTATATATGTATGTATTTATATGAATAAAATTTAACCGCCAATTCATAAGTGAGAATTTTTGACAAAGATAAAGAAAAAATGAGTCATTCAAAATGTAAGAAATCTGAAGGAAAAATTATCTTTAAAAAAATAATTATCTATTTGAAATAGTGGAAAATAAAATTACTTACTATACTACTACATACTACTAACCGAATATCCAAATACCCCATGTGAAATGACCTCTGACCATTATAATAAATATAAACCAACTATTTAGTGCATCAATCTGAAATATAAATTAAATTCTCTGAAATAATTATTTTATTATTTCAATTATCAATGTTGATTTTCATATCAATTCCACACAAAAGTAAGAGACTTTGACTATCTGTTGAGATTGATATCTGATATCTCTGTAAATCTTACAAGAGAAACAGTTTTTGTTCAGTTAGTTCATATATGGTGTCCTCAAATGCAAGTTAGTGAAATGAGTATTCTAGGAAGTTTTCGAAATCAGAAACTTTTTTCATCTGTAAGATACTGAAGAGGAAAAATTGTATCAAAAAAATACAAAAATTCCGAAACGTACGTCCGCTTTAATGTTAATTTAGTTAATCGATTCATTAACCATTTTGTCAATTCTACGGTTCTAGATAATCTTTTTTTTGTTTGGTTGATTTTAATATTTTGTCAGTGCATCTATACCCGAATCTAAGCGCAACGAATGTTTAATACTTTGTATTGACTTTAGATATTGTTTAGGAAAGCAAAATATATCAAGATTGTCAATGTTCCCTTTCAATACATGAAACTACCAAATTATTAAAGAAGTTACTCCGTGTGTGTTTATTCAACTGAGCCAGAAGGATCTCGAATTCTTCAGCAGCCTCATATGATCAGACATTATACCTAGGGACTGTTTTAGGTAGAATATTGACATCTTTCAGAATGGTTATCGTGATGTATTGGTCTTACGGCAATCGGAATGACATCAAGACATGAAAGACTCCAAGGAATTCCAAGTTCGAAAAAAAAATGTAATTGGGAATACATGCCACAAAAATTTAGTTTTCATGCAGTGTGTTGAGCTCTCAGTATAATTTTTTTCGATCATTGGTAAAAAAATTACATAATTTTCATCAAATGTTAAAAGAACATGTAGGATACATAATCTATGCTATATATTCCCTTAAGACTTTTTCTCGAATGATGAATTCAAGAGTAGTATATTCAGATTGAACTCGAGGATTTGTGATAGCTTGATCATTCATGTGCCCGTGAAGATCAAAGAAATGAGATGTGAATTACTGTGCTGTATACGTTGTTGGTTAATTCATCTAAAAGAGGAGTTCAGATGATACGATTCTCTTAGAATTTGGCATGCACTTTTAAGTGGTTATTTCACATATTCAAAGTCCCAATTTCGATCTGGAAGGATCTGTTGTTGAGGAAATATTCGGTATTTGTTGGAATTCTCTCTAGTTATGTTACGGAAATGAATATGCAATTTTAATTAAGCTTGAAATTGTTATTTCACATATGAATGCAAAATTTCATTTCGAGCAAATTGATTGTTTTGAGATTATCAGGATAATAATATTCACGGAACGTCTAGCCATGTTTCGACCATTACCAAGAGTTTTGATGTTTACAGCCTGGTCGGACCTGCAACACGGAATACTAACTGTCATTGTGACCAAATTATAGAGCGATCTGTTCAAGGAACGACCATACAAAATCGAGGAAATAATATACAGCGCAATAAATTACGAAATGTTCAAGATTTTCTTGAAACCTTTTTTACATATAGTGGTTATGAATAATTAGCCTAATGGAAAAGTAATCTTAACATTAACCTGAATATAATATAGCCATTAACATCAGAGGGCCATCAATAAATAAAGTTCGTCAGGAAATCAAAGTAGTGTTCAGTTTTTAAACATGACATTGTTATCGAAACGCCGTTGAACGAAATATCTAAAGGGTGTTTTTTTAGAGCTATAGAACTTTAAATTACAATGAAACAACGATTCGATTGACATGAATTTTATTTATCCGCAAGATAATCTTGTGGCATTACATTTTAAATATGATTTCTGATTCATATGACCGCCACAGCTGGCTCGGATGTAGTCCAATCTGGACGTCCAATTTTCGATGACTTTTTCCAACATACGTGGCCGTATTTTGGCAATAACACGACGAATGTTGTCTTCCAAATGGTCAAGAGTTTGTGGCTTATCCGCATAGACATAGCCCCACAGAAAGTAGTCTAGCGGTGTTTAATCACAAGATCTTGGAGGCCAATTCACAGGTCCAAAACGTGAAATTAGGCGGTCACCAAACGTGTCTTTCAATAAATCGATTGTGGCACGAGCTATGTGACATATTGCGCCGTCTTGTTGGAACCACAGCTCCTGGCCATCATGGTTGTTCAATTCAGGAATGAAAAAGTTAGTACTCATGGCTCTATACCGATCACCATTGACTGTATTGTTATGGCCATCATCGTTTTTGAAGAAGTACGGACCAAGGATTTCGCAAGCCCATAAAGCGCACCTAACAGTCAGTTTTTCTGGATGTAACGGTGTTTCGACATACACTTGAGGATTAGCTTCACTCCACATGCGGCAGTTTTATCTGTTGACGTAGTCATTCAACCAGAAGTGCGCTTCATCGCGTATGGACGTAGTGCGCGATACGTATTCCGCACAGAACTATTATTTTCGAAATAAAATTGCACTATTTGCAAGCGTTGTTCAGGCGTGAGTCTATTTATGATGATTTGCTAAACCAAACTAAGAATAAATCACTTGACAGCTGTTAAATCGGTGCCATCTTGAACAGTAATGCCAACTTAAAGTTATATACCTCGAAAAAAAAACACCCTATATATACACGACTGTGGTTGCTTTCAATTTAAGTTTGAGAGCAAAGAGATGACCTTATTTATATGATGATTTCGATTTACATTATACCTTCAATTTTATTGTGGTGATGATGATGATGATAGTGAAATTTTATTTTCTTATAGAAAATTTGATTCAAAATTCTGTATATGTCATTCCCCTTAATAAGGCAGTACTTTTCTTGATTTTCTCAACATTTCAAAAGATTTATATCACTCGACTAGTACAAGGTGCCTCAAAAGAAAGTTTATACTCGTATATGTCAATTGTTATTCTTATTCTTCGAGTTCAGTCGCTATCGAGCTTCCCGCGCGTTGTGGGTATGCTAATTTTATAGATATGATAATTCCGGGACTATAGCGCGAAAATTTTTTTTTCAATATTCGAGGTTCCCGACACTTAATCATTTCCCCGAGCATTCCACTCATTCAGAATCAGAAATGGATAAAAAGTTTGAGGAGGCCAGTTCAACACTAGATAAACCAAAACCCGGGTGCCCAAGATTAATGAGAACGAAACAGATCGTGGAACGTGTCAGTCTGTTTGTGATGATCCCGATCTTTCAATTCGGAAGCATGCAAATGCTTTGAATTTGTTGCCTCAATGCCAGATCCTTTCTGGCTCTAACCAAAGAACATGGTTCAAGCCAGATGGACCAACATCACACACGCTCATTGTATATCTGTCACGTTTTTCCAAGCAAATTAATTTCTATGGAAAATAAGTCTGTCCGCAGTTCTGATTCGAGGTCTATGGACTTTTATCTGTGGGGTTTCCTCAATTCGAAAGTTTACTTCCCGGATCCAGTTAAAACGAAATATTCGCTATGAAATGGGAACCATAACGGAGTATACTTTGTAGTTAGCAGGACCTTCGCTAGGTGGGAGGCAAAATTCAAGGCGGCATTTTAAAGTTGTATAACAAAAATCACTTGTATAGAAATTCAAAGTATCAAATGAGATTCAATTCGGTCAGCAACAACAGGAGTGAATACCGACAAATTTAATTAACATGAAAAACCATCAAAGGTGCCACATTATGCATTATATTCATAAATATCAGGATGTCGCGTGATTCCCCTCATGGTACTGTTTACGAGATATTGATGCAAAAAAAAACAAGAGCACTCGTCAGGCATGTCGGCGTTCACTTTGCTCAACTTTGTCGAATGAAATTTATTGCCTCTTGGGGCGGCTTCTTGATCATTTTTCTTTTCAATACTCCAATCACAATACTGATTCTTTAGAATAAAATGCAAAATTTACGAGAAACAATTCCATTCTATCATTTCTAACTTCTTGGGAAAAATAAGAAGTTTTTTATTTCCTACCACATTCCATTATATTATAATATTTTTATCGAATTAACTAGTGTTGAGCGTGGCCGCATTATTCAAAATATTGGTTCATCCGCATCATCCGATTGTTTTACTCGATAATCTTGAAGAAAAAACAAACAAAAGCTTTTTATGAAGTCAAAATTGAGCACAAGAACTAAAGCCGAAGGGCCCGCTCTACAGGGGCGCAAATAATGGAGTTCGGCATTGGCTTCTTCTTCCGAGAAATTTGTATTCCCAGAAAAGCGTATTAAATATATATTCTTTCAATTTGAACGAATTTCACAGATGATTTTTTAAATTAAATTATCTAGAGTTGGGCGTGGGCGCATTCGAATTCAAAATAATTGTTCACCTGCATCATCCAATTGTTCTACTTGATAATCTTAAAGAAAAAAAAATCATTTACAGTCGAAACTGAGCAGAAGGACCTGAAACTAAAGGACGGCTTATAATGGAGATCGGCGTTATCTACTTTTTCCGAGAAATCTAGATTGCTAAAAAAATTAATTGAATGTTTTCAAAAAATCTCAGAAATTATCGTCCTTTATTAAATTCACTCATTTTGAAAATCTATGCATCGAGAATGTCTGCAACATCTATTCGAATTAAAAATAATGGGTCATCCCAATCATCCGGTTGTTTTATTCAATAATGATAATAATAATAATAATAATATATATTTATCCTTTAGACCATTATTACATCATATACACAATATCAATTATATATACAACAGCAACAACTATATTGATATTAAAAAAAAAATAAAGAAATAATCGAATGTTTTATTAAGTCGAAACTCAGCAGAATGATCTGAAACTTGAATTCAATTCATATATTTCATCGTTCTTTCATTAGAATTCAGTTGAGCACATTTATTGTTTATTAATTTCCACGTTTTCCAAAGCATCTTTTCGATTTAAATTTTAATCCATGAAAAATAATAACCTCAAATTTTTTTCCAGAAATACTTGTGTGGTGTTTTCAACACTGAATCTCTGAATACAAATTCACCAATCTACCGCCTCCGCTCTTTTGCTTAATACAAAATCCCCATACCTGCAAGGTGACTTGTATTTTTGCCGCGGCGGCAGAAACGCTAGATCGGGCCCTGGACTCCGATTATCTAATACGTATTTTTAGCATTTTGGAGAGTTAGCTTCTGTTAGGGTGGCAAATTGGGTATCTGCCTAGGGCAGCAGTTCGAATTGCGACGGCCCTGGTAATATTTGTATAATACATTATTGGTGATATTTGTTTTATACATTATTTTCAAGCAATAAATTGCTAAATAGTGTATTTCCACAATGAATGTTGTTTCGACGAACGGCCTATGGTTTTCAATCAATTTTTTACATATAAATTTTTTTTGAGAAACCTTCAATGACTTTCCATGACATATTTCTACTCGACTTTCCAGACATCATTTTCCCCTCATGCCAAACCGAATAACTAAACCTTCCACTTTCCTTCTAGAAATTTTCTTCTTTCTCCGAAACGTCCACTTATTCAAATTGATTTCTTTCTTTACCCACTCACCTTAAGGTGTTATTCTCATTGTAAGTAATTACCTGATAAACTTGAGAATTATCAGGGCATGATGTGACGAATGACTTCCAAAGATAAAGTGGGATCTACTGAAAATATCGGTAGTCAGTGAAATCTTCGCTTGCCATCTGTTGTCGGATTCATCGGAGAGAACCGTTTAATTTCTTACCAGCAAGAGCAATATAATAGTGTTATTCCATTTCGAAGTTTGAATCCAGTTCGGGAGATACTCACGTGAATTTGTAATGATCCGTTGACACACAAATGAGTGAATAATCGTTATTGGCAGAAATCCGTATACTATAAATTCTCAGGATCACAAAGATCAAATGGTTTTAACATACAGGGTGGCCACTTTTTCAATGGGATTGTATTGGTAACTTTTAAACAATAAGAGTTAGAAGGTACGTCAAATGGAGAAAAAGTTCCGTTTAAATAGTATGAACTGAAATATGTAAATAATTTTTACTTGTTTCTTCCTTTGATTTTAATATGTACCATTTAGTTCAAGATAAGTTTGTTGATTTTCTTATCGAAATGTATTGCATGTTGTTAATTAAACTAAAAGTACCTAAATGTAATACAGATCCAACCCAAAGAAATTTGGATAAGAGTCAAAATCACCTGAATATCAACTTTGAATGACATCGTATGATATATCGTTGAATTCAGCGTTAAAGGTTATTTCGAAAAGTGTCATAAAATATGCAGGTCCGTATTGAAAATAATGAGGTTGAGGGTGGCCCAGGGAGTACGAAACGTTGGATACGAAATCTGATTACGTCAAATTGAGGATAATTTACTGTCGAATGAAAAATTCCTGAAACATTTTTTGATAATATTTGAAATAAAGTGGGAAAAAAAGAAAAATCAAAATGACAGAATTTACTTTTTCTATGATTTCTCAATAACCGGCCCTGATAATCTCGATTTGTTTGAACTGCTTGACAATGCTCCTATGAATGCAACTTTTTCTCCATTTGACCGACCTTCTAACTCTTATGGTTTAAAAGTTACCAATACAATCCCATTGAAAAAGTGGCCACCCTGTATATTGCATAAATATAATTTTATATACCATATATTGTAGAGGGTTTTCCAATAAGAGGTTTAATCTTTAGTAGCTTACTATCTAGGACAGCTGTTACTCTTGTAACGGTGAAAATTCCACAGTCACATTGCGCAAAAATAAATCACTTTCGGTTCATCGTTAATTCACTTTTTCGAACGGCAATAGTGAAGCTGGTGGAAAAATTTGAGGTGCTTGGACAAGCTGGTGATATGAAAAATCGAAACCTTGTGTTATGTTGACGAAAATCCGGGTTTGAAGATTCTTCGTCGATTTTGAGCTGTACCTGAAGACCGAGATCGGACGATCGAAAACTTGGCGGTAATCATGATCTCTCTATACACCTTTAGTTCAGGCCGTTAGATCTTGTTTCTTCAGGATGTTAGACTTTTGAATAAGAAAAAAATAAAATATGTAGCAAATTTGGACTCTCGATTAGATCGGCTGTACTTGAAGACAAGAACTGAGGATAGTGACATCATAAGCAGTACAAGGAAAACGATCGAAGAAGAAAGTACAAATTAATAATTTTTTCGAAAGATTCGTTTTGTATATATCTATAGTTTTCGCATAAGTCACCCGTGAAGACACGGGTTTCGAACCAAACTTTATTATTACAATTTTTTATTACCAGTGGCCCATATAAAAAATTCTGGAGGAAAAAAACGGTAACGGTCACTGTTTCAAAAAAACATCACCATTCAGATTTGCATTCGAAATTGGCATATCACGTAAAGTGAACTCTAATATGCAGTATCTATTTTATATTTCAGTGAAATATCCCTTGAAGTGCAGATCCTATAAAAAAAATATATAAAAATTTTAAAATCAATACCAATATCTTGAAAACAAATCGTTTGTGGGCGTTTGTTACTTTTAGGACATTTTTTCTTGAAATTATCTGAGCACTCTCTATTTTTTGTTAGCACCTTGAATTTATGTTCATAATTCAAAACTCATAAATAAATCATTCAAAAAATGTGTCTTCAAAAAATATCAATACTAACGCACTTGATCGCTTCGTGTGTTGGATACCCATCAACGAGAAATAAAGTCTACATTTTGGGGTGGAATAATGTATTGAAGGAGGTTTTTCAAGAGTTGAAGATCTATAGGTATAGGTGAAACGAAAGATTGCATAAAAAGATAGAACAAGTTTGGTAATGGTTATTTATAATACAAGTGCAGAAGGCATTGATATTCTTCCACGAGTTTAAAATTCAAAAACGAGCCACGAAGTGGCGAGTTTTGGAATGAACGAGTGGTAGAATGAGCCTTCTGTACGAGTATTATACATTATTTTCTCTAATTCATTGCATTTTCATTGAAATTAATGAAATATTTCCATAAATATATTTTAGTGATTTTTGAATTGAAAAATGTTGGTTGGCAGAACTGATTTCTTTAAGGCAAATTGATGGATTGACAGATAAAGCCGTGGCGGAAAGTTCGGAGTACCAACATAGAATAATAAAATATAACCATGAAAACTGTGCGTTTCTGATATATTCTCGCACGATTTTGTTCTACAAGATGTGGAAGAATGAACGGAATAACCACAGAATTAGAGAAAAATTATTCTATTTTTCGAATGATAAATTCGATAATATATTCCCTACCTATCTTGTTATCTCATTTACATGATTTCGAGAACATCTTCAATGATCATTCGATTAATCAATAGCCATTTCAGACCTGAATACATTTTTGATTGGACACGAATGACACGATTATGGTTATTGGGATTAAGTAAAAATTTGAATAAAATTCCATGATTTTATTTATTTATTTTAGTGGAATTTGCAATGTCATGATTATTGATGAAAGAAGCTCAGTTGAGAAATAAATTTAAATTGGTATTTCATCTGATTCATTTCTGTAATATCCCTCGAAAGAATAAGCTGATATCGAGTATTATAAAATTATTTTTTTCAAATCTACCTCTGGCAAACATCTCATTGAAAGAATAACCACAGATAAATTGAACTTTGTCGGTAAAAAGTAACTATGTGATAATTGGCCTCAACATACTGAAATGAAACAGCATTTTCTCCACACACGGAAATAAATCATTCAAATTCATTTTGATTAACATTGTAAAGCAGCATATGTTACTAGACATTTGACATACCTTCCTTATGGTTGGTATAATGACAAGAAACCTCATGTTCTATAAAAGTAAAAGTTTATGACAGATCTTGATAATCGTGGCATAAATTCGTTGTTGATTGAATTAGGTATATAGCAAGTTGAATAACACTTCACACATCAGAAATTTTCTAGAGGTTAAATATTGAGCAATGCATAAGCTCATCCATTGTGACTGAAGCTTCATCATACCAGCAATCTATTTGAATATCCGTTAGTTCAGAAAATGAAACTGAATCGAAACAATGAAAAATTTTATACCTTAGCAATTTCGGTTGCCTCTGTACAAATTGACATATAATGACATATTTCAACTTCATACGGAAAATTTTTTGAATTATCACATTAATCTTCAGAATAGATAATAGTCTTTTGCTTTGAAACGGCTTGTTTATGGGAAAGACCTTACATGTCGAAGGATCCATAGATTGTTATAGAAATATTAAAAACTTTTGAGAACTACCTTTTCTTCTCATTAGGTACAAAATTTATTATCTCATCATTTGAAAAAATTTCGAAAACTCTACCTCATTTTCGGGACTATATCAACCATCGTGAATTATCTCAATTAGTTGTTTTTGCTTCATCTAACGAGATCTCCTATTTTATTTCAATTCGATGAACTTTGAAAAGAAGATGTTAATATTGCTTCTTACAACTTAAGGTACCTATATGAATTATTCTCACATCAGAGATTTAAATACCAGTATTCTGAAGACATCCAGGAACCGTTATCGTATGGCCACATTATCCTGTTTACTAACGAGCGACTAGAAGTATGACCAGAAAGCAATACCACGAATCCATTCTGCAGTGCGTTACCCCGTTCTCGAAATAAAAAGTAATGATAAAATGTAGTCCTATGGTAAACCTCAATCTTATTTCATCTTTGGTTATATGTTTTGTATTGGGAATATGAGCGTATCATTAACAATGCTAGATTCAATAAATCATGATTTTCTGTAGCAATGTCTTGTAATAAGAATCAAGCTATAAATGACATATAAGGTTAATAGTCTCCCATTGTTAATGCAGGTTCTAATTTTGGGCCTTCAGCGCTCCAAACTCCAAAGCCAAAAGTTTGAAGATACGAGCGTCAATTCTTGTCTTTAAATCGGAAGATCACATGATGAAAATTAGCTATCACTTCCTTCAATATTTGGTGGACGATATAGTAGATTTGAAGTCTTACTGATATACTACATCATTCAGGAAGTCCCGGGCCTGGCGTACGGATTACACCGTCAGTACCATATACCTTTATTTCTCGTTAGTACCAAACTTCCAAAGAAAATAAGAAGAGTTCAGGATATGATGAGATGTCGCCATTTCTTATGAAGCAGGTTATCAAACCAATCACTATACCTTTAATGTTGATAATAAATGATTCTCTTCAGCACGGAATTTTCCCTGACCTTTTGAAGTTATCAGTGGTAACACCTTTGCATAAACAAGGGGATGCAAAGTCAAATGAAAATTTTAGACCCATTAGTATGTTGACAACATTCTCGAAAATCTTCGAAAAGATAGTTTATAATAGGCTTATGGAATTTTTTATTGAAAACAATATGTTCAGTGAAAATCAACATGGTTTTATAAAAGGAAGGAATATAGAAACTGCTATATTTGAATACGTAAATAATGTATTGAATGACATGAAAATCATGAAATGGCTCTTGGAATGTTTTTGAACCTTTCAAAGGCCTATGATTGTATCAATCATGAATTTTTACTGGGAAAATTAGACCGTTACGGAATAAAAGGAATTGAAAATAGGTGGATAGCTTCTTATCTTGATAATCGGTCGCAACAAGTTGTTATCAGGAATGATGGCGCTATTGTGAGGTCGAAAGTGGGCCAGGTTTTACTAGGAATTCCTCAGGGCAGTATATTGGGTCCTCTGCTGTTTTGCATTTTCATCAACGACCTTTGCAATGTACTGGATGGTAGTGGACAAAGAATAGTGAATTATGCTGATGACACTAATATACTGATAACTGCAAACAATTTCAATGATTTAAAAATAAATGCAACAGATGCTCTGAATAAGGTAATTACCTGGATGCATCAGAATCAACTTGTTATCAACAAGAATAAAACAAAATATATATTATTCGGTATCAACAAGAATATGGACCATAGGAAAATCAGTATCAATGACCAGGAAGAAGATATTCAAAATAACACCAAATTTTTGGGTGTGATAGTTGATAGATATTTGAATTGGGAATCACATATTGATGAACTCAGGAAAAAACTGAATAGCGTGAATTATAGCATAAGAACATCAAAAAAATATTTGTCCTTGAAGTCGTTGAGAGCTGTTTATTTTTCTTGTTTTGTTGGAAAACTTAGATTCGGTATATTGTTTTGGGGTGGTGGAAGAAATCATGATGTAGATAGGATATTTGTAGTTCAGAAGCAGGCTTTGCGTATAATTTACAACATAAATGCAAGGGAATCGTGTAGAGGAATTTTTAGAAGTAATTGTTTATTGACAGTATATGCTATTTATGTATACGAGTGTCTAGTTTTTATGTTTAAGTATAAACAAAAATTTTCAAGATCTGCATCAAGTCATTTGTACAGTACCCGTAATGTAAATTTGTATTCACTGCCTATACATAGGTTAAGTAGATATGAAAAAGGGCCATATTATGCGAGTTTGAAATTTTTCAATAAGCTTCCTGTACAAATGAGAATTATGGATTGTTTAAAAGTTTTTAAGAGACAGATATTTAATTTTCTTGTTGGTATTGAACCCTATAATTTAGAGGAATATTTAAACTTCAATTGTTAATTTTTAGGTGCTTATTTAGTTAAGTTTTGTATGACGTTTTTCAACCCACTGTACAGTTGTTGTAAATGTGGCTGTTTGAAATAAATTACTATTATTATTATTATTATTACGTGAAATCCTACACCTCAAAAGAATGCTCCATGGAAATAAATTTGGCTCTAATGGCGATTAAAGAGGTTGAAGCCTGTTTTGGTTTCTCTATATAAAAATGTTCACGAATATAAAGTCGACTTGATATAACAGAGAATTTTATTTTTTTATTTTTGTTCAGAAATTAATTTCAAAATTATAAAAATGAGCCCATATTCATTCATGCGTCCAAGGATTTATTATTCACATTTCACATACAGGGTGTTTCATTATGAAATGGGCAAGCATATATGTATTGTCGTGTAGATAATACCAGGAGAATAATTTTCGCCTTATAACATATACCTCGATTTTGAAGGATAAGCGAGATACAGGGTGATTATCGTCATTTCAGGCAACATTCTTCTGAATCTGGTCAATTATGTATATTGTATAACCTTTGCAGTAACGATTTCTAGTTGAATCGAAGTGTTATTGGGTTGTTAATTCAGAAAAGATGAAGAACTATTCAAATTCTAAATATCCTAAAACTTGCAATGTGTTTTATTCGTTGAACGAAATTTTTCATAAATTGAACAACAAGATCGAAAAACCTGGGTTTACGTCCACACAGTTGCAATATTCTTGATTGTTCTTGAGCACATGGTTACGATTCTTCACATCACTAAATTATCCCAGCTGTTCGAATTTTTCGACCAGTTTCACTATTGCCGGCCGAGAAGCAGCTCCACGACTACCCAAAAGTTCTTTAGTTTTACGAACTGTGACTGCATTTTTGTAGTGAATTTCAACAATTTCGGAGCTTTGTTGAAACATATATCGTTTCATTTTAGGTACCTGAATATTTTCTACTCGTCAATTGTCAAAATATTACAGCTTCAAAACTGACAACTGACCAGATAGAGGATTATTTAAAATGAAACCTTTTATAGGAAAACCCTGTAGTATTCCTCAAAAAGGCCATCGAACTCACTGTGCAATAAATAAATACTTACTAAAAGTACAATACATTCCCAATGAAGTTCTCAACTGGAAATTATCAAAATAGACCTCAAAAAAATCACATAAATACGAATTTGAACAGGCGTACAAAGTGCTTTAGTGATTATCAAACAACTCAATCAAAATAAGCACCTTGATGTTATTGATGATAATTAAAGAAATGATGATAATTATAGAAATATAGCTAGCGTTTGAATTTCTTGTATACAATGGCAATAGTGGAAATGAGAGTTGCATCTACAAGTGATACCAATAATAGTGACTCGAGTATAGTCAAGGTCAAAGACACCAGAATTAACATTTTATAACGTATTCTGTTCTTAGGTAATCTTCCGCTAGAGGAAAGAGGAATTTCTTGTACCATTGACAAAAGGTCTGTTTTACTATTTGTCCTTTTGTACTCTGGTGCATGAATTAACCTCACTTTTAACTATACCTACTTCGACAATTTAGATAATGAAAGTTCAACGTTTCGGTTGCTCAGCTTCATTCATTTTATAGTAGGTAATTCCAAATTAGTTGACACAATGTTTTGAAAGCAAATCATGTGAAGTTTTCTTTCTGGAAACTTCCTCCCAGACCCAGAGGTTGAATAATTGTTTAATTTCACCCTTATTGCGGTAAATTGGTACCCAGAGTGCAAATTTTCATCGAACATTGTGTTAAAAAAAGAAGAAATATAATATTATTGTTCTCAATTATCTCGAAGAATATTAACGTAGACGAACTTCTCAAGATGAATGCTCACGTACGGGCGACCTGTCGTTGAGCCGATCGTGAGTGTACCACACAGGTGCAGAAAAACTGTCCATATTTTTCTTATATTCCTTATTAGAATGCAGCAGCGATACTCTGTTTTCTAATTGGCAATATTTATAGAATTGTACACTTGGCGATCCGACGATCTAAACTGAACGTTTGCAATTCACGATTTTTCGATCGTCAGATCTCGGACTTCAGTTCAATTGTAAGTATTGTGTGCAGCGCATTCCCGATTTTCCTCATCAGATAAAATGGACAGTCCTGGATCAGCAATTCATTTCTATGTAAGTATACATTTTCAAACTCATTAATGATTACAATTATTTCTATTTCTTTTTATTACTTTTTTACACGGTTACTAAGTCTGGTTCATGAGAGTAAGAGAGGCAATTAACGAATTGGCCAATGAAAAATATAAATAAATATTATTAATCAATCAATGGACCTACAAAATCCACCTATTGGGTTGAGACAAAAATTATTTTTATCTCCCTTCTTGAAATATGCAATCCTAAGCTTGAAATATACAAGGTGGCCATTTGAAAACGAAACAGACGAGATTACAGACGAAATAAAGTTTTTCGATAGAAATGCTCGGACAGGTCGATTTCTGTTTCGAGGGGGACAACTTAAGATGTAGGTTACGGACGCATAGCGCTTCAACCCTTGCTGCTACAACCCCCACCCCCAATTTTTGAATAGGGAAGATGGGGTGAGTGATACCTCAATTTAAAGGTATTTTTATACTGATTTCAGCACAGTAATTGTTTTTTCATTTTATGCATTAGTTCTCGAAATATTCTTAACTAAGTATTTGAAAATGAAGTGGTGTTTTCATGGCACTTGTAGTGTTTTGTGAAAAATCGACATTTTGAGCTTCAAAACAACCATGACTGTGGCTTCCTTCCTAACTAACTAACGCATGAATATTTCGAGAACTAATGCATAAAATGAAAAAACAATTACTGTGCTGAAATCAGTATAAAAATACCTTTAAATTGAGGTATCACTCACCCCATCTTCCCTATTGAAAATTTGGGGGTGAGGGTTGTAGTAGCAAGGGTTGAAGCGCTATGCGTCCGTAACCTACATCTTAAGTTGTCCCCCTCGAAACAGAAATCGACCTGTCCGAGCATTTCTATCGAAAAACTTTATTTCGTCTGTAATCTCGTCTGTTTCGTTTTCAAATGGTCACCTTGTATTTATTTAACATAAATTGCCTAAATAAAAATTGTCTCCTCTGATTTGCAGAATGTTTTGTTCTAAATATTATGAATTATTTGTGCCATGTAGAAATGGCGGGTAAATAGTGTAGATGTAGATGTGTAACTTCATGAATTTGGTTAAATAAACGTTTAGGGCTATTACCAGAAACGTACGGCAGAGCCAAGTGACTGGCTAATCCTTCACAAATATAAGGCCACTCACAAAAACTATAACAATATTTTTATTCTTAATATTTTCGAAGTAAATATCCTAATCTCTATATAATTATTTTTTAGAGATGTTTCAAGTTGAACATGAAGCTGCACAGTTTTGACTTCATTTTAATTTCAATGTTTGATTACTATCAATTATGTCAATGTTTTGGTCATCGGATTGAATTTAATGTTTTTGTAATGTTTCATTTCTATCACTTATGTAAGTGTTTCAGGTTCCTAGATTGCATCATGGAATATCGTACCTATCGTGTATGGAATCATTTTCAAACACTCATTGGTCACTTTTTCGTTAATCATCTGATTTTTTAATTAATCACACCAGATTCCAAAAATTTTTCGACTCCAGAAACTGGCACCTTTCGAATGTAGAGGCTTGAGGCTGAGTGGAAAGTAGCTCCATAGTTCACTATTTTTCACTTTTGCCCTGTTTATCGTGAAAAACTGTCTTCCCTACGACACGGAGGAACCTATGAATATAGTGACTTTAAAGGAAAATAAGAGAATAAAACCGCGGACAAAGCGTTCCTTGAGCTGAAACTGGAGACGACGTGGTGTAGAAGACATCATTGAAAAAATGCCACCACTACATAAATTCAACATTTTAGGTGAAGAATAACATTAATTTTTCGACTGCTGAAGGTAATGACGATGATCCCCAAGATCCACTAGGTACCCCAAACTGGTCTACCTAGAAGGCACAGGAAATAGACAAACTCACTGAATGGAAAAATTATGCATATTTACTAAGTAGGAAGAATCTAAAATAGAAGAGAATAATAGTTATTTTCCTAACAAGTGCGAAAAGTGGAACTTTCCCGTACTAAACTGCCGTTCAAGCAGTTGAAAGACACTTCCGCAAGAGTTAGAAACAATATTTTTTATACATCTAAATAGCAGGGGTTTTTTCCACACTGTGTGGGAAAGTGACTCTTTGTGACTTAAAATTAGGGATTCACGGCTTGGCTTGATATTCAAGCTACTTGATTCATGCTCAAGCTACTTGAGATTGAGCTTGAAATCACCTCAAGTTCAAGTCAAGTAGTAGTTTTTCAATGTTAAGTCAAGTAAATAAATAAGTAAATACTTGACATTGAAAAACTACTAATTGAGTTGTTTCAAGTCAAGCTCAAGCTGCTTGAGCTTGAGTCAAGTAGCTTGAATACCAAGCCAAGCCGTGAATCGCTACTTGAAACGCTTGTGGAAAAAGATTTGATACCGCAATCAAAGTTTTATGAAATCCGTCCTTAAACTACTAATTTAATTAAGTCTATGAACTTGAAGTGATACGAATAAATTGGGGTCAGTTAGAAATGTGCTCAAAAATTACTTCGGCAGTTTCTACTATAGAATTTTGAATATCAGTAGGTACTTGAAGAGTTGATATGGAGACATTTGCTTGTAATTAAATAGACCATCATTTATGAGAAAATAATAATTTTGCAAAGAATTTTTTATTTCGGCATGAAGCATGACATTCAACGTTTATAGAGGTTAATACTGAAGTCAAGCAATTACAAGAGATATTTAACGATCTTTTTTATTTGCGTTCACTGCCAACGTTAACGAAAACTCGTCACAAAATATTTGGTTAACACTTACATTTGAGAATCTTCAAAGGTCACTCGGAGCTATAAAAGGACACTGAAGTAAATAATTGGCTTATTTAAAATGTACTCAAATATACTTATCTTTTTTATGTAAATTCACGACGGCAATTTCATGAGAGAATACATACTTGAAAGTTTTCAAAATGAAATTCTTTAGTTAATTTTAAAAATGGAAATATAAGCAACACGAGAATATCCATTTTCAACATTGTTGTTTTAGGATTCCGGATAAGATAATTTCGGTTCGAATATTTTTTCATACTGAATAAGGAAATCGAATTCGTTATATGTGAGTTTGAAACCGTTTTCGGCTGAAAATTCGAAAATTAAAGGGATGGTGACCAAAAGAGGTGTTTTCTGGGAAGACCGTTCAAAAAGTACGAGTAAAACATTCGATTTTGTATTTGACATCACGAGAAGAATTTCTCCGATCTCTTTCAAAGTAATTAGCTCAATTAATTGGTCCTGTTGTAATTTCGCTTCCGTATTTGATCTCTATTAATGATTTTGAGAAATTTCCTAGCTATTTGAATCGGGTTAATGATCAAGTCGATTTATTGCGACAATTATGGTTCTTTCATTGATTTGAAGGATTTCTTTTCCATCCCGAGCTATCGGTCGACAAAAAATTCTGAGATTGGAAAAGATACTGATATTAGTGTGAAACTTGCATCCAAATCAGTAATTATTGGATAATTTTTTGGAATTGAAGGAGTCATGATCGAAGAATTTAAGATTTACGAAAACAATGATTTTAATGGATACTGTAGGTCGGTTTCTGATCATTAACTTAAAAGTTAGACTGGTAAGAACTTTGATTTTAAATTTTTTGATATGAAGAAGAAAGAAAGTCAAATTTAAACCTTCTCGAATTGTTCGTGATACGATGCCGATAAGATTTTTGCAAAGGCTAATCAACAGGCAACGAGGATCTGAATAGATTAGTTGACTACATCCCAGTCGAAGATGAGACTATAAGAAAATAGGATCTATCACGAAACCTAGATCAATAACATTGAAACAGAAAATGAGGAAATAAATGACAAATACCAGGAATCAAATAGTTACTGCTAAAAAGCATATAGGATTACCAAATAACTCGATGGAGATGGAACGATCTTCCTTAAATTTGGCAACATTCGAGTGATTTTTTGCCACATACCAACTGAATTTCAATCTGATCGGATGGGTCGTAATTGTAATATTGGGTAAATTTTTCGATATTCTGCTTGAATTTTTGCATGATTTCTAAGATTCAAATGGGTGTTTTATGTATACAGGGTGCCCACTTTTTCAATGGGATTGTATTGGTAACTTTTAAACCATAAGAGTTAGAAGGTCGATCAAATAGAGAAAAAGTTGCATGCATAGAAGCATTATCAAGCAGTTCAAACAAATCGAGATTATCAGGGCCGGTTATTGAGATATCATAAAAAAAGTAAATTCTGTCATTTTGATTTTTCTTTTTTTCCCACTTTATTTCAAATATTATCAAAAAATGTTAACAGAATTTTTTATTCGACAATGAATTGTTATCAATTTGACGTAATCAGATTTCGTATCCAACGTTTCGTGCTCACTGGGCCACCCTCAACCTCATTTTTTTCAATACGGACCTGTATATTTTATGACACTATTCGAAATTACTTTTAACGCCGAATTCAACGATATATCATACAATGTCATTCAAAGTTGATTTTCAGGTGATTTTGACCCTTATCCAATTTTCTTTGGGTCGGATCTGTAGTGAATGCAATTTATCAAAAACTGCTGTTAATAAAATAGTCAAGATACGCGAATACAATGATTTTAAATTTGAATACCAAGCCTTGCAAAACTTATATCGTAATGATATTAAAATAAAGTTCGATTCTGGAACAAATGACAAATCCAACAATAGTGATTTCTCGCGAGAAGATTGAGAATGTATTGGAAGGTATTCAAGAAGACGAAATAAGCAAATGTATAAGAAGTATGGGTTTCAGAACCGTTAAGTGCATTTTACAAAATGGTGGACATTTCGAACACTTACTTCATTCATTTTCATTTACTTTCGAATAAACATTCGATTTTTCTTTCATTACATGATAATTCGTTTAATTATTATGAATTGAAATATGTAAATAATTATTACTTGTTTCTTGATTTGATTCGGATATATTCCATTTAGTTCAAGATGAGTAAGTTGATTTTCTCATTGAAATGTATTGCTTGTTGATAATTAAACTAAAGGTACCGAAATGTAATACAGATCCTAAGATCCGACCCAAAGAAATTTGGATAAGGGTCAAAAACACTTGAAAATCAACTTTGAATGACATTGTATGATATATCGTTGAATTCAGCGTTAAAAGCTATTTCGAAAAGTGTCATAAAATATACAGGTCCGTATTGAAAAAAATGAGGTTGAGGGTGGCCCAGAGAGCACGAAACGTAGGATACGAAATCAGATTACGTCAAATTGAACACAATTTACTGTCGAATAAAAAATTCCTGTAATATTTTTCGATAATATTTGAAATAAAGTGGGAAAAAAAGAAAAATCAAAATGACAGATTTTACTTTTCTTATGATATCCCAATAACCGGCCCTGATAATCTCGATTTGTTCGAACTGCTTGATAATGCTTCTATGCATGCAACTTTTTCTTCATTTGACCGACCTTCTAACTCTAATGGTTTAAAAGTTACCAATACAATCCCATTGAAAAAGTGGCCACCCTGTATACGTGAGCATCAGAAAGCAGATTTTAGATATCTTGATTCGTTCAACGGGTTATAGGGTATTTCTGAAAAATAGTGTAATATATCTTGGTTTATGTTTGAGATATTTGAAGAATTCTAAAAGGTTTTTTTCAGTGATTTTTATAATTTATATGTCATCAATAACAAATCAGTAGACCATTGTTATCAGCGGATTTGTCGAAACGCATACCGTCACCGGTTTTCTGGATAATGTCATTTGTTTCGAAGATATTTAGTTCCTCGACTGCGTTTTTAAAATGGGACCCCTTGTATGTAATAATTTTTCATTTATTCAGAACCTCAATTCATTTCGTGTTTATGGTATAATTGTATATATGTAATTATAATCAATTAATATATTGGGTGTCCGATTTCAAAAATACCAACTCTTCTCGACATATTTGAAACGGTAATTTATATATGTATATTATCTGCTACGATTATCAGATAAATCATAAAAATTACTGGAAAAACCTTCTTTGGAATTTTTTCAATATTTCGAATATCAAGTTTTCACATGAACAAAGCTTGAATTCCTATGCATGGTTCAAATTTGTGATCCATCAAAATCATATCTATAGAAAAACTTAAATTCATATTGGACCATTGAAACAGGATACCTATACCAGTTAGTATTGAAATCAGTTTAAAGCTGAAAAAGCTGTTACGATATACAGAAAACATAGACAAATACGAAACCAAAGTTCTTCAGAATGGTCAGGGATGCATTTCGGGAGCAAAACATTTGAAATTGGAATACAACCTTCTTATTTATCTCAATAATTATCATAAAGCTTCGTTTATCCTTGGTAAAATCAGATCTAATATTCAAGAAAAGCATAGGGAATGATTATACACGATTGATTAAATTTACAGCTTTCATACTGAAAAGTCTCAGCCTCAATAGAAAAAATTTAATAATGAGTTTTGGAACAAAATAACATACAATGGCCTCATTCCAAATAAAGCCAACAGGTATTATTTTTGTCTTCTCTGATATTCCATCAGCATTCATGACTATTTACGGTTCTCATTATTTTCCCATGTATGTCTAACGTCGATTCGATAATTGTCACAATGATTTACATGTTATGTACAGAAGCATTTATTGCATTATGAAATATGGAGGTGATTTAAATGGCGGCACAAGTACAAAGGCCCGCTAAGAGGCTAAATCAAAGTAAATATTGCATAACCTGAGATTCAGTCTCCTATGTGTGAATAAACATCAATTTTTTGTTCTTGTTATATCCATAAATCAAATTTGTTATGTAATTGATGGATTAGATCTCCAAAGAATATTATCTTCAAATACTTAGATGAATATGGAAATGTCATGGTTTTTAATGAAATCAAGAGAACAGATATGTCTATTCTATATGGGTTTGAGTAGTCGAGACGTGATCTATTATAATCAGTTATAAATAATATTAATGGTTTTCAATTCCGGAAGGATTTTTACAATGGATTTGATTCTGATAGTCATATATTTTCATCGAGACTTGTATGAAAAGATAAGGAAAATTGTACGTGTTAATTATTTCTTTTAGCCATTATTTATATTTCAAGACCCTTGAATTCAAAAGACTGAACTATCGAAATGTCTTAGCGTAATTATTCAGGGAAATGTTGTATATGCTATAATTTATCAAAATTATTATACCTTTCTAGGAGCAGTTTTTAAATTCAAGTGGCTCAATGTGTCTTGGGGTAACAGTAAATTTGTCATGTAAGGAAACAAACCGATTGCAACAAGAGGAGGCATTTCTTCTTTTTTTATTTCTTTATGCATCTACCTCTAATATAAAGGTGTGCATGCTAGATTCAATATTCAATGAGCAAGCTTTGTGCTCCGTAAGTTGCGTAAAGATACACAGATGTACAGTGCACAGCAATTCGCTTCTTAAAAGACAGTGGCAGAATAGTTATTTATAATACAAGTGCAGAAGGCATTGATATTCTTCCACGAGTTCAAAATTCAAAAACGAGCCACGAAGTGGCGAGTTTTGGAATGAACGAGTGGTAGAATGAGCCTTCTGTACGAGTATTATACATTATTTTCTCTAATTCATTGCATTTTCATTGAAATAAATGAAATATTTCCATAAATATATTTTAGTGATTTTTGCATTGAAAAATGTTGGTTGGCAGAACTGATTTCTTTAAGGCAAATTGATGAATTGACAGATAAAGCCGTGGCGGAAAGTTCGGAGTACCAACATAGAATAATAAAATATAACCATGAAAACTGTGCGTTTCTGATATATTCTCGCACGATTTTGTTCTACAAGATGTGGAAGAATGAACGGAATAACCACAGAATTAGAGAAATTAAATACTACTATTGGTTTCTGCCATGTTCAGTAGTTCATCAAAGTATTCAGTTTCAAAAATATTGTATTCCTCATTGGATTTTGAGGCAAGCTATAAGTTCATCGATGACCCTGTTCAAAATTATATTGGTGGTAGTGAATACCCTGTGAGTTTTCATAACTAGCATTATGATTTCTACGCGATCGTAGGTGATCGTGGTTCATTCATCATAGTTAGTAGGTGACCCTGATGTACTCAGTGGTGTTTCTATCGTGAGGTCTGAAAGCCGATAGAACGCCTTCTGCAGATCCAACATCAGCACAGTGAAGATTAGGCTCCGCTTACTTTTCTATTTGATAACCAACTGAAGCTTGAAATTTTTCTCGAAACACTCATCTATCCCTATCAAAGCCGTCTTTATAGATAAATAAATAAAGATAACGAATAATAAAGACGGTTATATCCTTATGATGCTATATACGTACGCCTTTCCTACAAAAGTGTGAACACATGTAGCCGGAAATATGTTGAACCCTTTCAAGACAGTCATGTCGATATTTTGCCTTACACCCGAGATTGCCCCGTTTACCTAACCTTCTCAAAATCCATAAGAATTTCGGGATAAAGTAGCCAGGAATGAGATATCTAAAGAAAAATATATCATTTCCAGACGTGTTTTTAAATGATTAATTCAGCTGGAAGGGGGTGTCTGGTATTGATCATAGGTATCTTCTTCGATGACGCAGAACCTTTTTGGGGTGTACATATCGACCCTTTTTGTGTGGAAATATCGCATTTCAAATATAATGCTTTGTTGTGATTTCATTTCAAAATACGAACATAATTTTCAACTCATGATTCACAATTCTTAAATATAAGGCTAGAAATTTGCATTGGGAAATATCAGATTCAGTATAATCTAGGCAATGAATAATTAAAATTTTATGATAATTAGTATTAGTATTGAAAGATGTTTCTACTAATTGATACATAATCTGTTTATTGGTGATAATAGTATCATCAAACATCCAGAACAATCGAACATAAAATACCCACAAAGAACGAAACACAATATAAAACCGATTTATGCAAAAAAAATTTCAATAAATTCTTGAATTCTATACTTTCCAAATTATGACCTGTGAATTTTGACGAATACAGATTCATTTTTGGAAAAAATTAACTATAATAAGGCTTCTTAGTTTGAGCTCAAGGAAGAGTTTTATTTCAAATTTTTTTTGTATTGCATAAAATAATTTCTAGAGATATGCAGATTGCAGACTAAAACGAACTGCTGCTTTGCATATGTATTCATTAGGCAATTTCAACTGAGAAAATATCGAATACATAAATGTAAATTGTAATCTCAGATTCTTCCATTTGTAATGAACAACGATCTCCTGAAGTTTAACTGTTTCCTTGTGGGTCACTAGACTATAGAAACAATAATCGAAGACTTTGATAAATCGAACCGATTATAGTTGTTATAAATACCTAATAAATGAACTATATTCAGGTTGATGATCTAGAAATGAGATTGATGAATCTGTATATAATATGACAATAATTCAAAAGTACTAATTTATTGCAAAATTATTGATTAAGTAGCTATACCTGAACTGTACTCTCTGCAACAATTATGTTTGTTCTGGTGGAAAAAAGTAGGTAAAAAGAGAAAAAAAAACGATTTTATTCGTTATAAAAATTTATGTCGTTTGCATTCAAAAAAACAAAAGTTTGTATTATAACTTAAAAACTAATTGCAATAAAAAAAATTTCTACACTTATGGATTCTACTGATAAAAGAACCTCTAGAATTTTTTTATTTCATGTTGATAGCACCAGTACCAAACAAAGAAGTTATGAAAATTTTTCATTTCACGCCATTTTTCAAATTTCTCTTATAACTTGAAAACAGTTGAACTTATAAGGTTGCGGTTTTCACCAAAATAATTCTTTCAAACTTCGAGCCCGAAAATGTGCTATTCATTGTTTTCTTTTCAGGAATTCTGAGATCCCTTCACTGGAAAACGAATTTGGGAAACCCTATACATATCAATCTACAGACGAAGAATACTTCTGGTTGAATTATCCTAATAAGGCTTCTCTCAGCTATATACTTTCAGGTTTCGTTATTCGTTAAATGAAATATTGAAAATTGTCCAAATATGAATATGGTGGTGAGCATCAAATAGAACTCAAGGAATCGAAATATTCAAAACTATGCAGAATATAAACAGTAATAGATACCTACACAATGAAACAAATATGAAAATCTTATTCGCAAAATTTATTTAATTGCGTTTTGCAAAAAATACTTGCTCACGTGATATATATGCTCCAAATCAGAGAAACACACAATAATGTGTAATTTACAATTTTTAAGAGGATAAAAGAATACAATATCGGGTAGAAATTCGCTTAAAGCTCTTCTTTAAGTTCTTTATTAAATTTGAATTTTTCCATCGAATTTTTCATTTCAATATAATAATTCATCACACAAACCTACCTATATTCAATTCAAGTTGTTTTATCAGTACATTCATAATGATCACTTGAATTCGTTCTCTTTTCTAGAAATGACCATGTTTGTATAAAAAATTAATTAACAACGCCATCAAGATGTAACTATAATTTTGCAAAGAATTAACTAGAAAAACTATCGAAGATCATGTTCTGCATCAACTAATTGGATGTCAATTCCAGATGTCTGCGAATTAAATTTCCAAAACATATGTCAATGGTATAATTTTTAATACCCTCAGGTGTAAATGACATATGTCTGTTGGAATTTGATGAAAGGAAATTTTCTCAGAAAAATTCTGGCAATATATTCATTTATGTATACTGGGTGTTTCCTAACTACGATACGAAACTTCAGAGTTAACGATTCGCTTCTTGTAGAGGAGCCAATTTCTATACCGCTCTGATTTTCTAACTCGAGAATATGATTTTTGGGTTCTCGAAGCGAAAAGTTATGGAAACAAAATTTAAATTCTTTATCGGAAGCTGAACAACATGAATAGTTGGAGAAACAAATTTCGACAATTAGATATTCTTCTTTCCTTGGTTATAGAATATCATCTAAATAGCACTACTTTTGTCAGTGCATGAAGGGATTTATAGTTTATTTACTTGAATATTTCAACTGGTTTCCGAAAATTGAAGCGATGAGATAGAAATCGATGATGGTAATGAAGACGAAAGATTCTAGTTTCGAAAAGACTACAAGCCCAGATTTGAATCTATTTATGACAATTTTTTTATATTTATACTTATTATATCTTTTTTTCCATATGTGCTGGAATATTTTGTGAAGAAGGGAAAATAATGAACCATTGTATAAAATTTAAAGCACTTTTTCACACAGCCAAAATAAAGGAAAATGTATAGGTACTTTTGGAGCGTAAAGCTGAAATGAGGAAAATCCGTACTCCCTCGATAGAAAAAGCACATGCTTTCATCTCCAGTAAAACTCACTATTTTATTCACTATATTTTTCGAAAATATTTGTGAGATTTTTCCAACAGACAACAATTATAACATCTTAAGTTTCATGTATTAGGTAGGTATTATTAATTATTATTCATCACAACATGATATTGAAAATAAATTCAATTATATAAAATATTGTTCATGTACTGAACTTTCTGAAAACTCCAAAATAGTAATAATATAGCTCTCAATGAAATTCGGCATTTTTTGGAAGAAATTTTAGATATCATATATATTTCCTAAATATATATCCATTTAGTTATTTCAATACTCTTCACATCCGATTAACTGCATATTTGTATTTAAAAAAATAAAACGCGTTATTCCAAAAGCCAATTCGTATCTTTCGCCATTATATTTTCATATTTCACAGCATTTCTCTCTCTCTCTTTGACAGTCCGAAAATCATTGTGTGCTATTGTATATGATGCGATCACACCATGCACCAGCCCAAAAACCGCACTAAACAGATTTTGCATGTACAACAAAATTTCAATGAAAAATATAAACCGTAATTCAGTTAACTTCAGCGAAACATATACATTACAAATGAGGAATTCAGTATAGGTATGAGATCTGGACATTATTCTAGAAATCATTTTCATTCGTTTTTATTTTTCCACTGGTTAAACAACGTTAGAAAACAAGTTCATCAAGAGAAACGCAGTATTTTTCGTCAAGAATGAGAATTGCAGAGAAATTTCCCTTTTAGTTATTTTCAGCGCAGCGTAATTATGATCAAGAATGACAGAATGGAAACGAATTGTTGTTTCCGTTCCAGATATCCGTTTAACATACTTGGTCCATTTGTCACGATCTGCATGAATGAAAACCTCGATGGCGAAAATTATCTTCTTAGACTACCACTAGGTAGCTAGATTTATATAAATTAGATTTGATTTCTAAAATGAATTCGAATCAAATCGAAGATTCTGCGTTAAGTTAGACAATGAAATTCTTTCAGACATATTATATAGCTACATCTGCATAATAACGTTGATTGGCACTAATGACTTGTTGATTTTATTTAAAATTATTATTTATATAATCAGATTTTACTTGAGTTCGAGATTCTCTACCATTTCTACATCTCATGTTCGAGAACTGCATTAAAATGATATAAAAATCAAATAAAGAACCACCAATGTCTAATGTTTAAAGTTCGAAAGCATAATATTAGCGTCTTTGCTACATTGCTAAAGCTGAAAAATGGCAAATAAAATAAAATATACACAAATGAGGTTTAACGACATTCATAGCGTGTATACCTCTATATTCAATACTTATTCACTGAATATGTTTTATATGTATAATGAAACAATAATCGAAAACTGTGGAGATGGAATGTCAGTAGATAATAACTTCTTTAGTGATCCATCCTGGGCTTCCATAAATAGGTACTATTGAAAGAATTAAAAAGATGTTGGTATATAATTGGTATTCCATCAGATAGTTAACATGGAACGGCTTAAAAGGAAAGGAATAATAAGATAATTAATCAAAATGATCGAACTGATATAATTTCATTGTTTATCCAACTCTATATATCAAATATTATTTCTCACTAAAACTGTATTGTTTTTTTTCTTGTAATTATTATTATATGAAATGAAAATAATCACTTATAAATCAATCATATAATGACAATGAAGAGTTGGACTACAATCATCAATTACCTAATAAAAGAAAATAAGGAATGAAACTTCAATGATTCCATTAATTATTTTCGATCTTCTCGAAATTTTCATGAAATTGATTTCAACTCTACCGGGTGATTTTTAAGTTGCATCAGTCAAACACTTTGAAAAGGAAATATCTTACGGAAAAATGTTTCGAATAAAAGGTTGATTGTTTTGAGGGGGAAGTCCACTCCCAAAAGATCTTACATTTAATTCCACCTTGTTTGTGGGAGGTGCGGGGTTCAATTTCGAATGAGAACCTCTGGTTATAATTATAGATTCGTATTATACCGCAAAAAATGAAGAAGATTTTCGAGAGAAATCGTCACAGCTTTCTGTGACGATTTGTGAAACATTTTTTTATTTCAGATTTGTATTCTACGGCAAAAATACGGAAAACCAATCATGACAAATAGATATGTATCAAACTCGATTACAGATCCATCTGTGATGATTCGTGAAAATTTTTTTTTCGTATTTTTGCCGTAGAATACAAATCTGAAATAAAGAAATACAGGTTCCACTTTTAAACTCTAAAGTGACCGCCACCAAGGGGAATTAAGTGGAAGAGGTTTTGGAATGAGAGGAATTCCCCCCTCAAACCCAACTACATTTTCCGTAAGATGTTTCCTTTTCTAGACACTTGATTGAAAAAATCACTCGGTATAACAAAAGCATAAAATGATTGAATCATAATAACAATTGATCAACGATAATTCTTCTTCTTGATAATTTGTATCTTATTTGATTTGAGGGCTTCCTTTAATAAATTCTCAATGGAGCTTTATATATGTAAAAATGTCAGTTTAAGTGTTTGTTGATATTTCATCCGAATTCTGTATCATTTGAATTGGTAACCGTTCGGCACTCAGCAGATAAAATTCTCATAATCTCGATTCAACTGTGAGTAATTTGCAAACCAGCAACTGGAACGTGAATAAAAACACATAATTCAACCGAAGCGAAATGTAAACGTGAGACAATTTACAATGGTTTCTTACTTTTTGGTGACAACTCCATTAAGACAGATATTGTTGAGGTTTTGTCGAGATTGGCGAGATTGATAACATATTTTCTGATGGCATTATAAATAATCCGCCTCTTTGCAAGTTCGCCAACAGAATCTTGATTTTTTAGAACTCCATCTTCAATATTGTCAAGAATTACATTAATGTCAGAGTTTGAAAGGAAGAGTTGAGACTATACAGGGTGATTATAAATTGGAGGTACAAATAAAAATGAGAGATTCCGAGGATCATTCTGAAAAAACCCCGCAAACAATTTATTTTCAAGATTTTTTTTCTCATAGCTCCTTCCTTCTCTGTGATAAATAAATCACTCATAAATTTTAGTACTTATTTACCCAATCTGTAGCAAAGATTAATAAAGATTCAATGAAGTGGTTCAATCAATCTTGTATCTGGAGAACAAAGCGTTGCATGCCCATGTTTATAGGACCATTCTTAAAATTATCCACAGAATCTCTTATTTTCCTTTGTAGGTACCTCCAATTCAGGAATACTCTGTATAATTATAAAGTGCATTAGGCATTTCAATTTCTTTAAAAAACAATGATTTTGTCATATATAAAAACAGCAACTTCGCGATGTTAATTAGATATGCTGAAAATTTCTTACCCAATCTTCGGCGTCATGAGTTTAAAAGTTTCGACTGATTCAGGAATATAAACACTTATTATAAGGTTTATTTATTGCATAGTTGAATTAAATCACGAGTCAATGTTTGAAATATGACGAAAATTACTAACACAATAACATTATTTCCATATGTATAAGAATTAATACCTAATGCTATCATAAATTATTCACTGAGAATAAAGGGTGTTTTTTTTAGAGCTATAGAACTTCAAATTGTAATAAAACAACGATGGATTATTCTATTGACATGAATTTTATTTATCCGCAAGATAATCTTGTGGCATTACATTTTGAATATGATCTTTGGCATATGACCGCCACGGCTGGCTCGGATGTAGTCCAATCTGGACGTCCAATTTTCGATGACTTTTTCCAAGATTTATGGCCGTATATCGGCAATAACACGGCGAATGTTGTCTTCCAAATGGTCAAGGATTTGTGGCTTATCCGCATAGACCAATGACTTTACATAGCCCCACAGAAAGTAGTCTAGCGGTGTTGAATCACAAGATCTTGGAGGTCAATTCACAGGTTCAGAACGTGAAATTAGGCGGTCACCAAACGTGTCTTTCAATAAACCGATTGTGGCACGAGCTGTGTGTCATGTTGCGCCGTCTTGTTGAAACCACAGCTCCTGGACATCATGATTGTTCAATTCAGGAAAGAAAAGAAAAGGTAAGTATATACTATATACCGATCACCATTGACTGTAACGTTCTGGCCATCATCGTTTTTGAAGAAGTATGGACCAATTGTTTCACCAGCCCATAAAGCGCACCAAACGGTCAGTTTTTCTGGATGTAGCGGTGTTTCGACATACACTTGAGGATAAGCTTCACTCCAAATGACGTAGCCATTCAACCAGAAGTGCGCTTCATCGCTAAACGAAATTCGCTTATGAAAATCGGGAACAACGGCAATCTCATTTTGGGCCCATTCGACGAATCTACGCCTTACTTGATGATCGTTTGGCTTCAATTCTTGCACGAGTTGGATTTTGTGAGCACGCAAACCAAGATCCTTCCGCAAAATCTTCCATAAAGTGGATGGACACAGATCCAATTCCTGTGCTCGATGGCGGATAGACTCATTCGGGTCTTCCTCAATGCTACGCTCTACAGCAGCAATAGCTTCTTCTGTATTCACCGCACCGTGCGGCATCTCTGGGGATGCGAGTTATCAATAAGAGTAAACGTGGTGCGAAAACGTTTCATAGTTAATCGAATTAACTGTTGCGATGGACGATTTTGTCGACGATAAAATGGATGTAGTGCGCGATACGTATTCTGCACAGAACCATTATTTCCGAAGAAAAATTGCACTATTTGCAAGCGTTGTTCAGGCCTGAGTCTATTCATGATGAATTGCCAAACCGAACTGAGAATAAATCACTTGACAGCTGTTAAATCGGTCGCTATCTTGAACAGTAATGCCAACTTAAAGTTATATACCTCGAAAAAAACACCCGATATATGAATTGAAATAAGGTGTTCAATAGTTATTGCATTTTTGTATTTTTCTTCAGTTATGAATAATTATATTGGGTAAATGTCTGAAGAAGATATGAATCCTTCTCATAATAAATATGCACTTGGTGCTTCAATGAAGAATTAAGATCCGATTCATCAAATTATCACCTACTGTAAATTGAGATTTAACAAACTGCTAATCACATCCTGCGATTCATTCGTTTTATCTCATTTAATTAATCGTTTAATAAATCCTTCTATTCCTGAAAACAGGGAATGTTGACTACGCTCGGAAAACAATAAATAAACATAGAACATTTAACGTGAATCTACTGTTAATTAAAAATGAATCTCTGGAAAATTGATAGTTAAAATTGTTTGTTCAAAAAAAAGTATGCCAGCACATTTTTTTTTTTTAAATAAAGATGTTCAGTAAAAATACAGAAGGGTAGGGAGCTTTTGAAATGGATCTTTTAAATCTCTATGAGTCTTTATTCTGTATAGGTAATAAGCGTCATAATTATTTTTGTTTTTCTGACAGAATTCAATAAATTACATTATACATAATAACAATGAATAAAATATATATAAGGACTATTGTGTCAATCCATTACTATAACGTTTTTCTTAATTCACTGAATTCATATCTACATTCCCATACAGTTAACCAACTGAAAATGATGTGAATATTCTTTTCGTCCATTTTTTATTTAATAATCATAAAGCATAATCAAATTCATAATAGTGAATTTTCAGCATATACCCACTTCAAAGCAAGTAAATTAACTTCTACAGAATAACTGAGTTGATATTATGTTCTTTAATAATAAACTCTATAAATGGTAAAGCTAATGGGTTTATCAAAATTTATAGAAACCCATCAGTGTTTTGACTTGTTACAGCTTTATCGTGATATATTTGATGTGGTGTAAGAAATAACTGAAATATTCTAATTTTTTGAAGAATGTTAAAATATTTATCGTGATCAGCGTTTGTTGAAGTGTAGAGTAGCCATCTGACATCAATCATCGATTGCACTATTGAAATAATGAAATGTGCTAATATCAACTGTCAACTGTCAAACTGTGTAAAACAGTTTTAAACAATTTTTCTCCAGATGATAATAATTAAAATCTGAATTAACATAATTATCTATTCAACACTTGATGAATTATTGCTTCATTTTATTACACAATTTCACGAAAAAGAATGAAAGAAAATGTAGGCAATTCATTTGATTGTTATGTATGGTACTCTACCTTCAATTTAATTCAATAGGAAATATAATAATACGGTAGCGTAGTGATACAGTTAAGGCATAAAACGTTGAAGAATGGCCAGTAGGTACGTTATGTTGGTCCAACCAAATTTATTTAACGAAATAGTTATGGCAAACTGAATATCCTGCGCACCCTTGTCGAAAATTTAGACTGATATGGATATTTTTAAGGTCAAGTTGCAACTCACCTCAAGATAAAAAAATTATTAAGAGAATTCTCTCCATATCAGCCCGTGTCGATATGAGTCCTCATTTTAACGAATGCTATATCAACATTATTGCTATTGCTAATGCTATTATACATCATAAAAAATAATTACCTACAGAATCAATTTCTGAGGGATATTTCAATATGTTTCAGAATATGCGAAAACATTATTTAAATATTTCTCTGATTTTGATTCCCGAAGGCCGCTTCATACACATATTGATTTTGAATGATATAATTTAGAATTGAATCAAGATATAGGGTTTGGAGGGAATCAAATAAACAGTTTTCAGTTTTTTAGAGTTTTTTCAATTCTTCAATTTTTTCCGTTCATTATGGATCGAACTGAATAAAATTAAGGTCTATGAATTCGAATAAGTGGAATTCAGTTTTATTTTTATTCAAATTCATATTATTTTACTTTTGATTTGAGTATTTTCTTTGAAAAATCTTAGGAATGACAAAATAATTAAAATTTTCACAGTTTCAGTGATTCTAAATCTAAGTGAAACTCAGCTAGGATAGCCTGCACATATATTATTATATAATATGTATGACATTTCAAAATCTTAATTTTTTTAAATTATCATAGCTCTTCACTTTTTTAGATCATATCCAGTTGAGAGTGTCCTGCGTTTGATTCCAGATGCACTTGAAAAAAAAGAGGAAAACACAGACTTGAAGTCAGGAGCTTTTGAACGCTCGTTGATTGCGTCCTTATAGACACCATAACTGTATAAGTGGTCTCCAAGGACCCAATTAGCTTATGAATGAATGAGCAATTAATGGCTCTCAAATTATCGCTATCAGCAAAAAATGTTGCATGCATATATACGCTTCCTCAATCCAATTGGATATGTTATCACGAAAATAATTTGTATTTCTTTTCTTATATTTTTTATAGATATAAGTAGGTACTATAATTCTGATCAAGATGATATTTTGCATAAAGCTTATACAATTGTCAATTGCAACTTCATATTTAGGTACTTGCAAAAAATCTCAAATAGGTCGGATCTGTTGTTACGGGTATTTTTTTTGTAATTCTTCTTTAGTTTTCTATTGTTTTGATGAAGATCTCAACATGAGATTTTGCACGAAGCTTGAAATGATTATTATATATGAACACGCAAAATATTCTTCGTATTTTTCTCCAAAATTCACTTCAATTTTATATTACTCTGATGATGTAATCAGAATCAAGGTAAGAACGGAGTTTGAAATTTCGTGAAAAAAACCCCAAAATCTCAATTCCCTCGGTTTCGTGATCACGAAAATATTGGGTAATTTTTTTTTTTTGTATTCTATGGTTCTGGTAATGTGATCAACATGAACTTTTGCATGGTACTTGAAATTGTTATGTAATTTTATTCTGATCGATTTGCTGACCTGATCAAGGGTCAGCAAATTTGAAATTGACAGTGAAACGAAACTTCGAACGACTATATTAACGGAATCCCTCAGTTGCGGTATTCAGAATCCAAATGGTACCCGCTTATTTTAAGTTCATATGAAGGGTGTCCCTAAATTGAAGGAATAAATAAAAATGATTCATGAATAACAATAGGAAAAAAGTACTATAAACATGGGCCCGCATACGCTTTATTTTCGCTATACAGGCTGTTCCTTGTACTCTTTTGGGACCATAAGATTATATCAGTTTATCAAATCTTAATCAATCTTCACTTCAGATTTGGTTTATGAGTACCAAATCTTAAAATCAATTAATTCATCACAGCTTACTAACTGCATCTTGATAATGATTTCGATTTTCTTGAGTATTACTAGAGAATTGATGGAATTTTTTCTCGGAATCGTTACCACATACAAGAAAGCAAAAAGTGTAGTACTAGCCCATAGTTTCATGGTTGATTGACTAAGTTGTTGATTGGATCACTCAATAAATTTGAATATCAAAGTAATTTTCCCCGACGTTACGGTTGAATTGCGTGTCCATAACATCTTGCAGTAATTCTTAAAAACTCTCTTGATCCATCACCACATTCGCATCAAAACAAACCAAAATAGGTACCTTAGTCCAACTCGAGTAACTCCAGAAGATCACATAGGTACCATCTAGATAAAAACCTGATATAAGCGCATCGGTCTCCGGCCAAACACTTCAAAGCACAACGTTAAGGTCAACACACGATACCGCTTACGAATTGGTATCACAGAACAACACACGGTCGATTCTGTGAAACGGCCGTGCCGAAGGAGGTAAAACGACTAAATATCCGCTGCTCAACCTGCCGGTACTTCTTTCTTCTTGGCACGTTACTTGGATGATCACTCGACCGGGGATACTGATGGTACGACCGCTACTCCTGGCGCTATGTGGTAGAAGACGAACTTACGTTTAAATGCCCCCTGTTTACATGGAAGGCATTGTTTTGAAGAAAATTTTTGACTTAATTATGTATTATTTCTTTGTTGGAATGATTTATTAATATTTGTCTGTCATAGTATGACTTAATGAATCGTTGTGGAATACAAACAGGGATTGCCCAAAATACAGTATTCTCTTTATTTCAGCAATACGGGGTGTTCCATCATTGACGCGACGCGCTTTTAAAGGTTAAACACTGGAATTTTCGATTTTTGTTTCGGGACAGTATCATTAGGCTCATTGTGAAATTGTTTGGAGATACAAAGTGTATACAAAAAACATAGATACAAAAAGGTATAAATAATAATAATAATAATAATAATAATAAAAGCAGCCGAAAAGCAGCACTGAGAGGACTACACTGCCGAGAAATTAAGGAGGCAGGGGTCTAACGGACATCATGGAACTTGCTAGTGGGCAGATAGAAAGCCTACGGGAATACTTCAGAGATCAAGCAAGTACATCTACAAAATACTGTGTGAAGCAGACGTATCAACACCTTTACAACTTCACAAGGAGCAATTTTCATTTAACCACCAGACAAACCAAGAAAAACTGGAAAGATGGAGAGAGAAGCCCCTGCATGGAAGACATTTCAACGAGGTGAACCAGGATCATGTCGACATTGAAGCGTCGAACTATTGGCTCACATCAGGTGCAATGTACCCAGAAACGGAAGGTTTTCTTTTAGCCATCCAAGATCAAGTGATCTCAACTAGAAATTACTGCAGGTATATCATAAAGGATCGAACTATTACTGACGATCGATGTCGATATGGGTGTCCAACAAATGAGACATAACAACATATAACGGGAGGATGTCAAATGTTTGCAGGAAATGAATATAAAGAGAGACACGATGCAGTAGGTAAAATACTACACCAAGAATTGGCAACCATATTAAAACTAATTCATTCTGAAAAAATGCGATATTACAAGTACCGACCGGAAACCATCCTGGAAAACGAACGCTATAAGCTGTACTGGGATCGTACAGTTTTGACTGATAAAACAGTCCCTCACAATAGACCAGATATATTACTAGTCGATAAACATCAAAAGACAGCATTACTCATTGACTTAGCAATACCAAATAACAACAACCTGCGTCAAAAGGAGGTCGAAAAAATTTCAAAATATAGGGACCTCGAATTTCAGATAAAGCGCCAGTGGGGAATGATATCAACGAGAACTATTCCAATTATCATCTCATCAACAGGAATAGTACCCAAAAATCTCAAGAGAAATATCAAGCAACTAGGACTTAGTGAGTACATATGTAATATAATGCAAAAAGCTGTTCTTTTAGATACTGCAAGGACGGTGAGAAAATTCCTAGGAAGCGAAGGACAGGTCCAAGGATCACGTGTAAGAGGACCAGAAGTTCGACGAGAACCAGGGGGACCACAAGGACCGGACACGACCGAGCTCTACCCTTCTGATATTTTAAATATCTGTGATTGAGTGAATGTTCCTCTTAGCGAGGAGTGAGAAGCCGACGGCGAGGAGAAATCCTACGCGTATAGGCAAAAGTCGGATAAATTTTATTCATCCTGATAATATATACATAATAACAATAAATTCTATATACAAGTACAGTGACCTGATGACCTGGGCTGGAGCTCGTATGTCACCAAATCACCTATATACGTGATGAACAAGTTGAGCAATTAACAGTTTTCATTTCTATGTGATAGCGCCAACGCCATATTCCTTCAAAAAGGTGTAAAAAAAAACAACCAAAAATGAAATCTATCACATCTTGTCCACTTCAACACACATAAATGACCAAATATGTTTTTTTTCTCATGAAACACCAGGTTTTTCATTAAATTTTCAGATTGCGTGGCAGTTACTGCTCGTTGTATGAAGCAATTGAGGCCAGGTCTCAATAAAATAATTGATTGTGCAATTTATCGCAGGAATTTGGACAGAAATAATAAATAATCAACTATGATTTTGCCAACGTTTCGGAACTTCTTGTTCCTTTTTCAAGGCTGAAAATAAAGCATTTATTAATCATAAATAGAAACATTAAACATTGGATTTCATACCTCATCATACAATTAATAAAGTATATATTTAAAATAGTTAGCCAAAGTTAAGAACAAACGGTTTCGACGTATGTCAGTCAATAGATTAAAAACAAAGGAACTGAATCGGAACTACATATGTTGTGGTGCGATGTATCGTTGACACATATTCTCAAATTTAGTCTCGGCTTATTCAACTGTTCCAACCAGCAAATACACAGCACCAAAATAAAAACAAACACAAACACAAGAGGCAAACATCAATCTGAAATTTTTGATTTTGAATATAAAACGATCTAAACTAATTTCAAATCACCGAAATGAATTATCGAATCATTGTCAAATTTGAAAATATTATCTTTTGAATTAGTGCTCTCGAGAGTAAACCCCTCCCAGCCAGTTAAATTCAATTCTAAACTCTCAAATCGCGGCCTACCGCATGAAAAAAATAGTAATTCCAAAAATTTGAGCTTTCTTTACTTTTTAAATTTCTGATAGAACGCCATGCTAGTAACCGCGGCACCCCCATCTCTTCAGATAGGCACAGCGGGAATAATAACTTATTTTTTTACTGACTGAGGCGCATAAATCTGGGCTTATCATAGACCTAATATCAAATGGACAGGCACTTATAGAGAAATTCTGGCATGCCGCATATGAAAGAGAGAGATGGAGCTAGATGGGTCAACGTCAAAATCATATGATCAAAACATTGAACTCACATGCAGAAAATCGCTAATTTTTCTCTCTTTCTGAATTGAACACATAGTAAATCTGATTGCTTCGATTTGTAAAAGTGTTGAACATTCTAATTAAAGGAATTAGCGGTAAGTATTCCGTGAAATCTTCATCGAATTTCAATAGTTCATGAAACTTATTGAAAGTCCGATTTCATCCTGAAAATTAATCAAAAGCTCATGTTTTTCTAGAATCCATCTGCTATTGCGAAATTCAAAGCACCAAAAGAACTAATTTTGAAATGAAATGCCTCACACTTGTGCAGCCTTCAATTGTACAGCGATATTAGAAATAAGCCAAAAGTTGAAATTTCATTCGTAAGTATTTATATCTTTTAATACCCTCTGACATTCACACGTGAAGGAAATATTAGTTCACAGTTTTCCAAAGGATGACAAATTAATGGAACAGTGGATGAAAGCTGTGGAAGAATTGATTTCAACCCTTTTTCCTCGTCGAAAATATGCAGCAACCGTTTTCATCAACATGATAACTTTATTCAATACAAAAAACTCTGAAAAAAGATATTATTCCTTCAGTTTTCAGTTTCTCTAATTATATGCCTGAGATTAGAGAGAATTATGGAGATAAATGTCTTGAAGATAATATTGAAGGTACATTGATATTTTATTTTTTATGGATGTGAAATATCTATTTATTTTCTGTCCCTTATTTTATTCATTCATATGAACGATTATTGCAAAAAAAATTGAACAGGACCAGCCAGAGACAAAACAGCAAGAGATGGGGCAACCATAGTCGTAACAACCAGAGACGGTACAACTGTTTATAATATCAAAATCCTCTGCTGCTACCATGGAAGATTTCCCCCCCCCCCCCAGATTGAATACTAATATTAGAAATACTAGAAATTAGAAACCTGGGAAAGGGAATTTCCAAGAATGGAACACCGGACGAAGTAATATCTTAGAGAAACATCCAAAGAAAACCAATAATCTCAATGTTAAATAGGATATTATCGATTAAAAACATAAATATGAATAATAAGAAAATAATTTACTCAATAGTAAGGAGCATAATAACATACAGCTCTGAAGTGGACAGCAGCTGGAAAATCTGAAAGAGACATGATACCAAATGATACAATAATGGTCCTATGGTTGGAATACAAGCTGATTGCTGAATTAAGTATTGTTTCCAAATGGCTGAATGGAAAACTATTAAAACTAATGAGGGAAAGAGATACAAAATATCAACAAGCAGTTTTGACAGGGTCGGATCAAATATGGCAAGAATATAAGCAACTCAGAAATTTCACCACCTACAAAATACGAGAAGCTGAAAGGAGATATTATGTTGGGGTTATACATACAGAGAACAGTTGGAATATATGGAAGAAGCTCAAACACTTATTACCTGGTGAAGAGAAAGAATGTTTACATAGAATTAAATTAAAAAATCAACTAATTGAAAATGAATCCGAAATAGCAGATAAATTCAATGATTTCTTTATCGATAGTATAAAAAATATAGTAATGAATATCAAGAAGTATAACAATTATGACAGATATCTATCTAATATTGAAAAATATGAAAACTTTACAAATTTCAAATTGCTCGGTATGAAAGAGTTGGAACACATTATGATGTCTCTCAAAAACACATCAGGACAAGATATAAATACAATGGTTGCTAGGGATGTGTTTCAAGCAGTGGGAAATAGGTTGCTGGATGTCGTCAATACGTCATTGGAAAGTGGAATTTTTCCGGAGAAGTGGAAAACATCGACGGTGATACCAATACAAAAGGTCAATGGGACGTTTGTTTGTGAAGAATTTCGGGGAATAAATACGGTGCCAGTGTTAGAGAAGGTGCTTGAAATTGCGGTGAAACAACAACTCGAAGAATATTGTGATCGAAATAAAATTCTCACTACAAACCTATCGATTTTCGAGTGGCTCATTCTTGTGAAACTACATTATTGAATAGTTGTGACAAGTGGATGGGGGATATTGACAGCGGTAAGATGATATTGGTAGTGTTTTTGGACTTTCAAAGAGCATTTGAGACAATGGATAGGAAATTACTGTTACCTACTTAAAATAAAAAAAAACTAGGGTTATCTGGAAAAGTTTTTCAGTGGTTTGAGTCATATTGGACAGGAAGGACGCAAAAAGTAAAATTCGGAAATTTTGTGTCATCAATTGGGAACAATGAATTTGGGGTACCTCAGGGTACAAATTTGGGAACAATTTTATTTCTATTGTATATAAATGATGTAGTGAAATATGTATGGAATTGTAAGATAACTTTGTTTACGGATGATACTATGATATATGTTTCTGGATATGTTGATGTTGAAATAATACCTGAATATTTGAGTGAAAACCTAAAATTTGCTAATGAGATACATAATTATAATACACGACGTCGAGATGATTTTTACATAGAAAGAGTTAATACTATATTAATGAAAAAATCCACATCTAGCAGGGGATTAGTTATCATCAATAAATTACCTGAAAAGATCAAATATTGTAATAATTATAGAGAATTCAAAAAATGTTTAATGAGTTATATTTATGCAGAATTTAATTAAATTAGTGGATTATATTTGTATTGTTTTCAATAGCCGAGAGCTAAATAAAGTTTATTATTATTATTATTATAATAAGACATAATATGGAAATAAGACATGATATTATTGATCTTAAAAACACAACAGTTGGTATGGTACAGACAAGTCCATAAATACTTGTGATACTAGGTGAGATTTAAACAATAATAATGTGAGTCTGAATTCAAGAAAAACTAAATTTAAAGCTCAAATAGTTTGAAATTTTCAGTTTTTTAAATTGCCATACTAAATGAGGAACATATTCTGTGCCGTGGTTTAGAAATTCATCTTTAGAGAAGCTCATTCACTGAAGGGCTGAAAATGGGTACTCATCTTGAATTGTTATTTAGTTGAAAATTACTTTTAACATATGGAAACAACAACTTATAACGTTATAATATGTATTTTTCAGGAAAAATGAATGTATCATAACTGATCCTTGGAGAGATAAGGAGAAGAAGATCCATAAATTTCAAGATTTGGAGGAGTTTAGAACTAAGAATAGGAAGAGCTCAATCCTGATATTTTTCAATATCCTGGATATTAAATGATTGGATGAGTGAATATCCTCCTTAGTGGAGAGTGAGAAATCCGACTGCGAAGATGTTTTTCCTCATGCGATGATAGGCTAAAGTCAGGCCATTTTTTTAAATCATTTATTGTAATAATGTATTTTGAAAAGCAATAAAAACTTAATGAATACAATTCTTCATAGACTCTCTTTTTTAATTGCCTGTATTATCTGGAAACAATTTTTTGAAAGATTTCACTATTATCAAATTGATAAGTGACTTGAACTAAACTAATTGAAAGTAATACAAAATTGAAGAATGATATGTAATAGACATAACTGGTTCTATTCAAACGATAAAATTGTTTGTAAAAACTGATAAAATTGTTTGTAAAAACGATTTTTCATTCTACCATCAATAATATTCGTACTTAGAATTTTTTTTGTCGAGAGCCAAAGTAATAAACTAGAACAACACAAATTGGTGATTACTAAGCAGTATACTTTCATTTTGAATCTTTGAATGGTTATAATTAAGAATAAGTCTATATTGAATTGGATATTCCAACCAAACATTTGAAGGAATGACCATGAGACGAAAATGTGCCATTCATTTGTTCCTAGCTCAAACTATCCCTTCACTAGACAACGAATTTGGGACTCCGGATACTTTGCATTATAGTACTACTACTATTTATAGTACTCCCCAGAGGTAGGATAGGGAATACAGAGTCCTAGAAGTCGACGTCAAGATGAACAGTCTATGTCATAATATGTATCAGAAAAATAATAGGAATTTCTGAGTTTATATCTTTGAACAATAGACATTAAAAAAAAAACTGAGGAAATCTATATCCTGTTGCGGTATTTCTACTCCTGTCAATACAGATTTTTTTCAGTTTATTTCTATTTTGTTATCCTATCCTGAATACGTCACCTTTAATCTCGGCCCTAAAATTTAGTATCTACACTGTTTCAGTTTGGAACATAAATTATCCACTTATATGAAGAAAGAACAAAAAGCATCAAAATACAAACTGAGAATGAAATGAAATGCACGACCCCAACTAACATACGGATCGACTGCATGGGACTATATATCAACCAAGAGTCATATTAAGAAGAGACAAGCGACCGAAAATGAACTGCTAAAATGTGGTCAGTTGGACTAGGCTGAATCATTGTTTGTACAAAAAGTGATGTTTACTTCCAACTTTTTTATTTCATTCTATTTTTTTGGGCTCAGCAGTAATGCTATGTACCCATCTTCTTCTTCAGGTGCCATCTCCTCTCAGAAGGTTGGCTATCAAAATGGCTACCTTCATCTTTGACACTGCAGCCCTAAACAACTCAACAGAACTGCACTTGTACCATTGTCTCAAGTTGTTTAACCAGGAGATTCGCCTTCTTCCAATGTTCCTTCTTCCCTGTATCTTTCCCTGTATCACTACCTGCAATAAGGTATATTTCTCCCCTCTCAGCACATGACCCAGATACTGCAACTTTCCAATCTTCACCCCGTTCAGTATTTCTCTCTCTTTACCCATTCTTTTGAGCACTTCTTTATTTGATACTTTGTCTATCCACCTTATTTTGAGTATTCTCCTGTATGTCCAAATTTCGAAGGCCTCCAGGCGATTACTAATATCCTGTTTTATTGTCCAGGCTTCCATTCCATAGAGGAGCACAGGGAATACATAACATTTTAAGAGTCTGTTTACACCACACTGCTTGGGAAGCACAGGGGTCGCAACGTGAAGGGGCAAGAGCGGGTGGGCGTGGTCTATCGTAGTAAAAATATAGAGAACGTATTAGGCCCTCAGCCCAATTTGAATGAATTTGTAACGCATTGGGATGATCTCGTTTCTTTCTCGAGTTCTACTAGTGCGTGTCGGAATATGCAGCCGCATTTTCGACATTTTGATGAAATGAAATGATTGTCAAATGGTCACCTACGATTATGGTTGTAAAGACGGTTTCTTTATAATAAGAACAGAGTTTAGAAACAAGAACTGTCTTTTAGGTTTTGAAAAAGACTCTACTTTCCATAATTACTTGATATCGAATTGAGAATTCAAATACGCTTTGATATACCATTATCCTCATTTTTTGAATTGTTAAAAACCCTTATGAATTAAATGGAATGAATTTTGAATATCTAATCCGAAATAAAAAAGTTTCATTGAGAATTTTGATGAACTCATTCCATAAATATCTACAGTTTTAAGGAATAGTACTTTGTTATAATTAAAAAAAAAATCAGCTTGGTTCATAATGATATATTTCTAATTGCCTTCTGTTTTCTTCAATTTTTCTCATCCTGAAGATCTAGTTTGTATTGAGGATCCATATTTTTAAGCCTCTATGTCTTAGGTCAATTATTACAGGTAAAACACAGTTCTAATGAAATTTTCCTTCGAAAAACTCTTCATCGATGTTGACTTCGATGAATAAAGTGTCCTTCAAAGTTTACACGACAAAAGCATTTTTCTCTTTCAGCTATATTTAATTGTCCCTGAACTTGAAAATAATAATTCTGACTTTGTTTCAATCGATATTCCTGATCATCATTTTTTCCAAATATGTGATTTGTTTCCTTTTAATAGCATCTTTTATCATATTTTTTCTTGCTGAAAAAGGGCATTCGATTTTAATTGAATGATTACTTTTTTCAAAAATGCCATCTGGAGAAGGACCTAGACTTTTTTTTATTAATAAAAAGGCCACTGTTTGTGATCTTCGAGCACAATTCATTCTCTAATAGACGCTTCGCTCGATCTTCTACGGCTTCTTCCATGGATTTCAACGCTATCTGTTCCCAGGCATTACATACTTCATTGTGTACTCTTTTATTTTGAAATTATTATAGTTATGATCATTGTAAAAAATTTTGAATGATTTTCTGTTACCTACTTCTGAATGAACTTTCTTTCTTCTTCTTTCTTTATTACAGTGAAAATGAAAAACAAGGGAAATTCATATCATTTCTATTTTCTTCAGCTGTGCATAACCATCACCAGGATTCATGACACTACTGAAGGCGGATGTGCTTATATCAAGTATTTCTGGATGTTCTGGACAAGTAAATATTGTTTTCGAAATTCTACACATATCACGTATAAAAACTAATTTCGACTGAAACCCAATTTTCATTTCCTTCACCAAACGCATATTAGATAAATTTGATTAAAAAAAAACGGAGTGATTAGAAAGTTTTTTCAGATAATCTATGAATTGCAGAATATAAACAATTCGGAATTCATCCAAAGATATTTCCCAGCGAAAAGGTTCGATTCAATACACACTAACAAAATTATAAGAAGAACTGCACAGGCCAAATAGATATGAAAACTTCTAGTAATAGCTCAACCCCAAATTGAAAAAAGTGTACCATTCTCGAAATTTCAGTTTGAAAATGCGTTATTTTAATGTCAGGTATAGTTGATATTCTTCATTTCTACATAAAATCATTGAGTAAGTAGAAATATATGTATCGGTACAAAAATAGACCATTTTAAATCTTTACTCCGAAATGGTCTTCTTTCAGGTACCTATGCAATGCTGAACCTACCTAGAAATTGTCAAATTGTCGAGCAATGAAATAATACCGAGTACCGAATAACCTTTATTTACAACTGATGTTTATTTACTTCGAAATTGAATTCTTTCAGGTACCTATGCAATGCTGAACCGACCTAGAAACTGTCAAATTGTCTAGCATTGAAATAATACGTACACAAAAGAGTACCGAATAACCCTTATTTACAACTGATGTTTATCTAATGGGTCAATAAAATCTTGATATAAATCAAATAAATTTACACGAAATCACTTCTTGTTTACTTTCAAAGTACAATACCTAATCTGAGAGAGGTTCAAAACTACCTCAATTCTGTATTATATGAAATATGGTAAACACAAGATTATTTGCCTGACATCATTAAATCCAAATCACTTTCCTTCAATAACAAACATTTCCTTTTTCTCAAACTTACGAAACCTTCGGTCCGAAGTAATAAGTTGAGTATTGGATCTAAAATCTTCCACGAGGAATAAATTTTTTCATTCGAAAAAGTAACATGAAAATCGGTCGTATGGCTTTTTTTAAACGACAAAATATTTTTTTTTGTTCGCGACAAATAATTCAGGTTTTCAAGAATATATTTCCTAAGAGACGGTCCTGATAGCTACAAGCCACGCCCCTCAGGGAGGAGCAACGATTTTTAGTTCACAATTCTGGCACTCGAAACAGATTTACAACGTCTCAGAGAATTTTGAGTAACTATGATGTAATATATTTCTAATTGGTATCATTGGAAAGAAGAAGAAATAGGCTATGACCAATTTGTATTAGATTTTCGAATTTAGGTCAACTGAAGCGACAATAAATCATTCAAAATTGGTATTGAAAATCGTACTTTCTACTTCAATAAAACAATTAATTTGCAACTTAAAGTGAAATTATTACCTAACGAACATACAAGGGATTAAGACCTTCCAATATTGTTTTGAATCATCTCGATAGCGTTTACCGTTCCTGAGAAAATCAAGACCGAATTAGTTAAGAAAACGCCTGAATTTGCGCCGCGTGAACGGACTCTTAACAACCTGATCTTGAGCTGTAAACTGAGATCTTTTCCACAAAATACCTTTCTCATCTTATTGAACACATTTCGGGCTTGGCCAATTCGTACTCGAATTTCCTCCGTACACTCATTACTCTCATTGACAATGGTTCCCAGGTACTTATACTTCCTCACCTTTTCTACTGGCTGTCCTTTAATCCTTAAACTCTCAGGTCGTTGTTGTGCTTTTGTTATGGTCATAAATTTTGTTTTCTTCACATTCAATGTGAGGCCACACTTCTCGCTATTGTCTACCACGCGATCTAATATTATTTGTAGGTCTGCTAGCGACTCTGCAATGAGTACGGTGTCGTCGGCATATCTTATGTTGTTGATTGGTCTTCCATTAACTTTTATGCCGATTGTTGTTCCCACCAATGCATTCTCAATTATGCTCTCTGATTGAATAGGAGTGGTGACAATACACACCCCTGTCTCACCCCTCGCTTTATTTGTATGTCCTCTGAAATGTCATTACCCAGTTTGATATTAGCCGTTTGATTGAAGTACAAATGTGCTATTATCCGGATATCCTTATCATCTAGATCTTTCTCTTTGAGGAGTTGCATCAGGTGGTCTTGGCGTACTTTATCAAAGGCTTTATTGTAGTCTAAAAAGCAAACATATAGTGGTTGATTGATATCCATACTTCTCTGAGCCAACACATTGAAAGCAAAAAGTGCCTCTCTTGTTCCCATCGAGTTCCTGAAGCCGAATTGGGAATCACTGATATCTCGTTCCAGTTTTCTGAATATTCTCTGGTGTATGATTTTTAAGAATATTTTGAGGGCATGGCTCATCAAGCTAATTGTTCGATATTCTGTGCATTCTTTTGCTCTAGGTGTTTTGGGTAAGGTGATAAATGTTGATTTCAGCCATTCCTTGGGAATAATGCCCGTGTTGTATATTGTATTAAATAAGTCTACTAGTACTTCAATTTGCTCTTCTGTTATTAGCTTAATTAATTCAGCTGGAAGTTCATCAGGACCTGGGGCCTTATTGTTCTTTGCTAACTTGATAGCATGTTCTACTTCTTCAGGTGTTATGACAGGTCCTGTCTGGCTGTTATTCTCAAATTTGATTACTTCTTGTCTTTGATCATCGAATAATTCCTGTATGTACTCCCTCCATCTTGCGAGTTTTCTTCCTGTGTATGTACCCATAGTCCACTCCTATAAGATAATGCATTGTCCACCACCAGACATGTACAACATCTATGAACTAGCCGGAATTCGAACCCGTTACCATCATTTCCAAGTTGAAAGAGTTGACTTTAAATCCTATCCTATAACTGAAATTTATTGCCAAGCCCAATACCATCGACCTTCAATCTATTATATTGAACTTTAAAGACGTTGTAGGTATTCTAGATTAAATAACATAGGGAAGTGAAAATCTTTGGTGATAGAAGTGATAAGTCCTCTTTAGGGTGTAGAGTTTCTAGATTTTTCAAAATTTTCATATTAGGAATGAGCACCATTTCTTTATTATGATAAGAAGGTATTCATGCAAAAACTAATGGGAATCACTTGATTTTAGTTCATTCTCCATACATATAGATTTTCTTCCTGACTATAAAATGCTATGGACGTTTCTCCAACAAAAGTGTAACACTTTCATTTAAAATCAAGTTATTTTTACTGGTCTCATTAGAAACGAGCAAAATTTGCAAAAATCGTAATTACAAACCTCAGTGTTTCCGTTCATACTGCAAAAAGTCCAAAAGGTGTATGGAATATTCATGCGATACCATTCACACTGCAATGAAACATGCATTACTTTCTAATCATTCAGCCATTTAATGTAAACAACTAAATTTTTCAATTTTATGTGAAACTGAATTTACCCTAATTATAATTCACTTCCTATTAGATGTTTTACCTTCTTGATATCAACATGCCATCATTTTCTCATAAAGATAAAACTATTTATGACAGTGGCGCACACCCATCGTAATCATGTTTTATGAAATGTATAAGTAATATGAACAATTATTATCGATAATTTTGCTTTCTTAAGTTTATCGACTTCCTAAGGATTCCCCAATTGAGCAATTCAGAAAGTATGGAGTTATTATTTTCATAGTATTAGATTAAAAAAAAAATTTCCCAAGTTGTTTGAAAATCAATAAAATATACCTACTGCCCCTCCCATACCTTTTCAAAGAGATCTCAAAGACAAGTGTATCAAATATTCGAAAAATTTTGTTACCACAAAGTTTAAATATTACAGCTATTACATATATGTGGGCTTCAGCGGACGATATATATTTGCAGCTTTTTATATGTAGCAGTTTCGCCAAAGCTGATTTTCCTATATTCACTCAAATCAAACATCTAATAGATAATCAGTTTTCAATATAACTGATGCTTTGTTCAACTCTGTACAGGGTGGGCAAATTTCGATGTTTTAGCACTACAACTTTTAAACCAGAGGAGATAGACAAAATCTGATACCCCATTCTCGGTCTCTTTTACTGAGAAACTAACAAGGGTAGTTTTCATTTTTGGCCACCTTCTTTTGTTTTCGAGTTATAAGCGAAAATTGAAAAAATGGCGATATCGAAAAACATTTATATCTCCGCTAATACTGATGATAGAGCTCTGAAATTAAAACATTATAGAGGCACTTTTTTACGTAGAATCCAGTAGCGTGCTTGACTTTTCAAAAGGGTTTTTAATTATGAAGCTATGACCCAAAGTTATGTTTTTTCAAATGGGAACACTAGATTTCTATGCCATTTGAAAGCTTAATTTTTCCTGATTTCAAAAATATATAACATCGTTTGGATTGTATTGAAATAAATAACAGAAAATGGTCAAAAACCTTTTTTTACCTAAGAGTCAATATTTCTATGGTTTCAACTGTTGATGAACACAGAAAAATTGAGCTTTCTATAACAAGAGCAGTGTCTTTCCGTCAATCTGATTATTTCTAAGCTTTTTACTAATTTCTATAAAATTCGGATCTCGATATTTTTTATGAATTTTTCATCTAAAAATTTAACGAAAACATCCACGAGATCGAATGTTTCAAACGAAAGAGTTGTAATGAGATGGATGTATCAGAAGCTTACTTTCATAGGTCTCCAGAATGAATACGCACAAGTACCAATCCATTTTAAATAGCATATGAAACAACGCATATATGATTAAACTCAACAATTTAGTTACGAAGGAAACAAACAAGAAATAATATTCAACCTAATAATGACAACAATTGCACAATGAAAGTCGACACATCTCGATATTTCTCACCGAATTCAATAGATTAATATTTGAAAATGTGTTCAAGCAAGCTAGGCTATTTTCTCCTAGTTCATTTATATTTTTTTAAAATATATCTAGATTAGAATTTTGTGAGATTAGTGAAAAGCATAAAAATAATCAGATTGATGAAAGGACACTGCTCTTGTTGAAGAAAACTCAATTTTTCTGTGTTCATCAAAAGTTGAAACCATAGAAATATTGAGACTCTTAGGCAAAAAAAGGTTTTCGACCATTTTCTGTTATTTATTTCAATACAAACCATACAATGTTATACATTTTTGCAATCAGGTAAAATTCAGCTTTCAAAAAATTGCATAGAAATCTAGTGTTTCCATTTGAAAAAACATAACTTCGGGTCATAGCTTCATAATAAAAAACCCTTTTGAAAAGTCGAGCACGCTACTGGATTCTACGTAAAAAAGTGCCTCTATAATGTTTCAATTTCAGAGCTCTATCATCAGTATTAGCGGAGATATAAATTTTTTTCGATATCGCCATTTTTTCAATTTTCGCTCATAACTTGAAAACAAAAGAAGGTGGCCAAAAATGAAAACTACCCTTGTTAGTTTCTCAGTAAAAGAGACCGAGAATGGGGTATCAGATTTTGTCTATATCTCCTCTGGTTTAAAAGTTGTAGTGCTAAAACATCGAAATTTGCCCACCCTGTACATTATTTTTTTCAACTCCTAGCCGCCCTTCAAGCAATATTGTTTGTGAGATGTATATTTCGTGGACTGTAAATGGTCACCAATCTTAAAAAGAAGTTTGGTTTTAATTTATCGGAAAAACTCCCAATTTTGAATTACTTATCGAATATCAGATTTGATCAAAACGCGACCGTTATAATAACTCTCTTGATTTTTTGCTGCCCTATGATCAGAGCCGTCGCTAGGAGGTAGGCAGGGTAGGCGGTCGCCTAGGGCGCAAAATTTTAGGGCGGCATTTCAAGCTTGATCAACAAAAATCACATGTGTAGAAATTCAAATTACCAAATGAGATTTAATTCAGTCAGAAACAACAGGAAGGAATACCGACAAATTTAAATATCATCAAAAACCATAAAATAATACATACTCATAAATATCCAGATGTAGCGTGATCCCCTCAGTACTGTTTACGAGTTATTGACGCTAAAAAACACATGCACTCATCAGGCTTGTCGGCATTCCCTTTATGTTGCCGAATTGTATGGCCACTTGGGATTCTGGATTATTTTCTTTTCAATTCCCTAATCAGAATGATTCCTGAGAAGAGAATGCAAAATATAAGAAAACGACTCCATTTCATTACTTCCAACTGATACTTCTCAAAAAATATAAGAAGTTTCATAGGACATTCCATTATTTGATAATATTCTTCATTTTTAGTATTAAATTGATAAGTGTTGGGCGTGGGCGCATTCAAATAAGATTATGGTTCATTCGCATCATTCGATTGTTTTACTCGATAATCTTAAACAAAAAAGAACAAAAATTTTCAATCTTTTTCTAAAATCGAAACTGAGCTAGGAACCTGAAACTGCAGGCTCACTCTAGAGGGCGGCAAAAAATGGAGGGCGACATTATCTACATTTACTGAAAGAATGATTTAAATAATTTTGTTTTATTCCAACAAATGTCACTGATGATTTTTTTATCAAATTTACTAATCTTAAACATCTTTGCATCGTGAATAAATATTCATCATATCAAAGAAAAATCTGAAACCTGAACTCAATTTATATATTTTATCATTTTTTCATTAGAATTCAGTTGAGCACGTTTATTGTTTATTACATTCCACTTATCCTGAATCCTCTATCGGATTAAAATTTGAATCCATAAAAAAAGAACGGTAGAAACGCTTGAGCAGGCGCTGGACCTCGATTATCCAATATTAATTTTTAGCATTCTGCAGAGTTAGCTTCTTTAAGGCCGGCAAAATAAAATGGGTTTCTGTCTAGGGCGGCAAAATGAGTCTCTGCGTAGGGCGGCAAAATGGGTCTCTGCCTAGGGCGGCAGTTTGGCTAGCGACGGCCCTGCCTATGATGGCAAAAAATAAAAAAACATAACTTCGACATATGCTCATTTATATTCTCTATCATTGATAGATCTTCATATTTTTATTTTTGCGTATAATTTCTCATAATTTCCTCACTGGCATTTTGACTTTATGATCTTCAATAGAATTGAATTCTTATGAAATAAAAATACAGGATGGCTGAGAGATTGACGTGAAAAACAAAAAAACAGGGCTATTCGAATCACCCTCATGTATGTTATTCGATTTTTCACGGGTTTCGAGTTATGAATTTTTTTTATGAATGAGAATTTTCGACTTGACCATCTTAAAAAAGATATAAAAAAAGTACAAGACTTTTCTGTGAAAATTTTTATGTACCTTAATCTCTATGAACTGTACTTTTATACATGAAATAACCAGCTCCGTAACTTCGATTAAAATTATGGAAATATTGGTCTCAAGTGAAAACGTGAATTGGGTTATGATCTAAATTTTCGAATCAAAATTAGAAATGTAAAAAGGCTAATTCACGGTTTTTTAGTTTGCTTCAAAACTGCGCCCAACAGTCAGCTTTTAGAATCATTAATAAAAAATGTTACTCAACAATCTACTTCCGCTAGAATTAGTCTTCAAAGTCAGCGAGATGGAAAAAAACAAAGAACTAGACATTTACTCAAAAATTATTTTTTACCATTTTAAAATTTTTTTGATCAAGTTATGATGGAAAATGCTGAAAATTAGCTTCAGATGTTGGTCAGGAAAAGTTTTTAAATAAAAAAAAAATCGTAGATCACACATCATAATGTAAATAAAAAAAAAATATTTATAAAATTTACAGTAGGTTTTCAAAGTGGCCACCTCCAGCCTCAATACACATTCTTTACTTTCTTAGAAAATTTTCTAATTTTGAAAACCTACTTTAAAATTTTATAAATAAATTTCTTTTTATTTACATTATGATGTGGGTATGATTTATGGCCATACCTTTTTTTTTATCTAAAACTTTTCTTAACCAACATCTGAAGCTGATTTTCATTAATTTTCAGCATTTTCTATCATAACTTGATCAGAAAAATCTTAAAATACCTTGAAAAATCGCATAACATGCATGGGGGTGATTCGAATAGCCCATGACACGAGGGACCTATTTTTTTCTTTTTGACGTCAATCTCTTGGCCATCCTGTACAACGCATTCGGATCCATATGATGCATACTCAATAGGTTTCAATATTTCATTCAGAGCATTAATTGGATAAAACAAAGCTTTGAGAAAACGATCAATTCTCCGCCACTGCGTTGTATTAAAGTTTTCAGAAAGAGGCGCAGGAAACAGTGGCCTGATGTTCGATTTCTAATGGAAGATTTCATGTTTGATAACAATTATGGTTCGGTATTTTTGCTGATCGTAGAAATCTCCCGATAGTATGGTTGTATTGTAAATTGAAAATTATAGCCCTAGTTTGATCGAGTGGACGGGTTAATTGTATTTTGATTGTATGCAAGTGTTGCTCTCTATAATGAGTGATATGAAATACAAGCATGCTATCTTATTATTGAAATGGATAGCGAATTTTAAAACGAAATCGCGTTTTTCATTATACGGTAAAGAGATATGAAAATTCAGTGAAATAAATGTTATTATGGTTTAAGTTGGAATGTAGGCGAGGAAAGAATCAAAATTTGGATTCTTAAGATCTATGTATCTTGCGAATAAAACGTCTGTATTATAAACCATCATTGGTTTCAGTTTGGACCTCTGCATCGGGTGTCCCCCATTCGTTGTTTAGTGAGGAGATCTCAGAAAATCTTTGAGCTACAAAAAATAAATGGCACATTTATATCAATTGTATTTTTGTTTGTTTTTCTTTAATTGATGTGAGTTTAGCTGGAAATAAAGACAATATACATACATACATACATTTTTGGACTCGATTTTTGGAATAATTAATTTGGTGAAAACTGAAACCTCATAAATTCAATTCTTTTCAAGATGTAAGAGAAAATTGGAAAATAACTTGAAATGAAAAGTTATATCATAACTTCTTGACTACTGGTGCTATAAACATGAAACAAAAACATTCTACAGGCACTTTTTCCAGTCAAACTCATTGGTGTAATCATTTGTTTTTATTGCAATTAGTTCTCATGTTAAAATACAAACTTGATTTTTTTCAAATGTGAAAGAAAAATTTTTAAAAGTAATAAAATCGCATTTATTTTTCTTTTTAAAAATATATAACATGATTTACAGGGTGTCCCGGGAAGAATGCGACAAACGAATACCATGAATTAAGGTCATCATGGAGGACCCTTATCAAGATGTTTCAATCGCCTGAGTGCCTTCGTTTGGGATATACAGGGTGATGTTCATCTTATGAGTTAAATTTCACTGTTGAATAACTCTTCAACTAATCGACCACTAATTTCAAATTTTGAAGTTTTGTTACCCTTTCCTATCTCCTTCCTTCAATATGTATGAATTCGAGTAAATCAGATCCGGACTAGGAAAATTTCAGACTTTTCTTATTTTCGTGAATATTGGATCACCCTGTACGTGAACACTATGATTTTTTTCCGTTTTCGGAACCACAAAGAATCAATTTATTATAAAAATTCTAAATCTCTGCTTGGCACGGTCATACAGGGTGATCAATAAACATTCCCTTATGAGTGAAATTTTTTTATTTCAATAACTCTTCAACAAATCCACCGAATAATTTAAATTTTTGAAGTTTTGTCGCCCTTTACTATCGTCTCCCTTCAATATTTCTGAAATCGAATAAATCAGATCCGGACTAACAAAATTTTAGCCTTTTTTATTTTCGTGATTATTGGATCACTCTGTACGTCAATATCATATTTTTTTTTCATTTTCGTAACCACAACGAATTAATTCATAATCAACATTCTAAACCTCAGTTTGCCACCGTCATACAGGGTGACCAATAAACATTCCCTCATGAAAGAAGTAAAACCGATTCAACCGAATAATATAGCGAAATCTGTGAAACAACTTATCATATCAACGTGCTCAAAAATGTATTAAAATGGAGGAATATCATTTTGAACAATAGCTGCTGAACTGAAAATATATAATTTTTTATTCATTTTTTTCAAGATCAAATATTTTCAATTTATTTGCTGTTTTTGTTCTATTCTTTATCCAGTTTGTTGATTAAAAGTTTTCTTAAATAATTTGAGGAAAATTTAGGTTAGACATTCGTGAAGGGTGAAACAACTTCAATTTTCGAAATAATTCTACCGATAAATTCAAGATATCTTGAACTATGAAATTTCTTTCATGGAGAAATGTTTATTGATCACCCTGAATGATGGCGCCAAGCAGAGATTTAAAATTTTTATTATGAATTAATTCTGTGTGGTTGAGAAAACGAAAAAGAATCATGATATCAACATACACGGTGATTCAATATTCAAGAAAATAGAAAAGGTCTCAAATTTTCCTAGTCCGGATCTGATTCACTCGATTTCAGAAATATCGAAGGAAGGCGATAGTAAAGGGCGACAAAACTTGAAAAATTGAAATTATTCGGTGGATTTGTTGAAGAGTTATTGAACTAAAAAAAATTCACTCATAAGGGAATGTTTATTGATCACCCTGTATGACCGTGCCAAGCAGAGATTTAGAATTTTTATAATAAATTGATTCTTTGTGGTTCCGAAAACGGAAAAAAATCATAGTGTTCACGTACAGGGTGATCCAATATTCACGAAAATAGGAAAAGTCTGAAATTTTCCTAGTCCGGATCTGATTTACTTGAATTCAGAAATATTGAAGGAAGGCGATAGGAAAGGGTGACAAAACTTCAAAATTTGAAATTATTCGGTAGATTAGTTAAAGAGTTATTCAACAGTGAAATTTCACTCATAAGATGAACATCACCCTGTATATCCCAAACGAAGGCACTCAGGCGATTGAAACCTCTTGATACGGGTCTTCCATGATGAACTTAATTCATGGTATTCGTTTGTCGCATTCGTCCCGGGACACCCTGTATAAATGTGGGATCCGAATACTCAACCTACCCAAGTGAATCATCAAAAGTTTCAGTTTCACAGGGTAAATCATCATCTATGATAATTTGTGAACTTTAGATGATTTGAATATTCGGTGACGACAAAGGTCTCCGGATTTAACACCGTTAAATTTTTCCCTTTGGTCACATTTAAAAGAGAAAATGTTAAAATTTGTGAATGTTAAAATGTTGAAAAAATCTAACGGTGTTAAAACCGGAGACGGTGGTGGCCACCGAATATATAAATTATCTGGTATTCACAGATTATCATAGATAGTCGCTTTGTTGATTTGCTATGTGAAACTTAAACGTTTGATGATATTTATAATTTGATTAGGAAATGAAATTATGCTTTATACCTTATATATTCACGAAAAATGAAAACAAAATCATTTTATTCAATACTGAAATTTTTATGGTTTACATTAAAAAAAAAGCAAGTTTGTACAAAAACTTCAAGACTGATTGCGATAAAAAACGTATTATAACACCAATGGATTCTACTGAAAAAGTGCCTAGAATATTTTTGTTTCATGTTTATAGTTGATCTATAATGATGCGGATTTTAGCGAATTAATTGTCTCAAAAGTCGAGCACGAAAAGGTGCCATTATCCTTTTTTTTTAGCTCAAAGGGATTCCGGGAACTCTTCACTAGATAATCAATTTGAGACACTCGATACATCCATAAATCTTTGAGTGATGGTTCATACTAATTCAGGTCTGTAAAATTCACACAACAGTTTTAGAGGAAAAACGTGGTTTAACGGCATATTTTCAGACCAGGTTTAATAATTGAATTTTTATTTCAATTCATGTCTTCAACAATACTTAGTATTCTGGATACAATATGACTTTTTAATGGTTGCTCGTTTTCCTCTACACTGCCTATTTTACACTTTTCTATATAAAAGTCCCCAGAAATCTTCAATTGACGGAGCCTGCGGTAAATTCGGGAGTTGTCGTTGCTTGGCACCATGGGATAATGTGAGTATTCAATTAATTTTGGGTGTCACTTGTAACGGGTGTTTTTTTTCGAGGTCTATAACTTTAAGTTGTCATTTCTGTTCAAGATGGCGACCGATTTAACAGCTGTCAAGGGATTTATTCTCAGTTTGGTTCAGCAATTCATCATGAATAGACTCAAGCCTGAACAACGCTCGCAAATAGTGCAATTTTATTTCGAAAATAATGGTTCTGTGCGGAATACGTATCGCGCACTACGTCCATTTTATTTTGTTTAGCGATGCAGCGCACTTCTGGTTGGATGGCTACGTCAACAAACGAAACTGTCGCATTTGGAGTGAAGCTAATCCTCAAGTGTATGTCGAAACACCGTTACATCCAGAAAAACTGACTGTTTGGTGGGCTGATGGAATCATCGGTCCGTACTTCTTCAGAAACGATTATGGCCAGAACGTTACAGTCAATGGTGATCGGTATAGAGCCATGATTACTAACTTTTTCATTCCTGAATCAAACAACCATGATGTCCAGGAGCTGTGGTTACAACAAGACGGCGCAACATGTCACACAGCTCGTGCCACAATCGATTTATTGAAAGACACGTTTATTGACCGCCTAATTTCACGTTTTGGACCTGTGAATTAGCCTCCAAGATCTTGTGATTTAACACCGTTAGACTACTTTTTTGTTCCATATGAGGAATGGAAAAATCCCAGCAGTTTTAATCGCGCTCAAAACTAAAACTTTTCCGGGCTATTTGACAATTTACTTGAATTTCACATTGTCTGGACAATTTTCGATATTGTGAAATCCATCGTTTCTCTTAATTTCATTACTAGATACTTGAAGGCCAGTAATTTGCATCATCCATAACTATGACTTTGTTTCGCCAAATGAATACGTCTTAAAGCATGGCAATATCTCGGTATTCACGCTAAATGATTTGGCTTATGTATATTTTGGATATTTCTTTTTCTCGTGATATTCTACACATTGTCTCTTCGGATTTCTGGACTGGAAATTGTATCCTTGGAAACACCGTAATGCTGTAATAGTTTTTGGTCATGGTGAACCTCCTCACTTTCGTCTATTTTACAGTGTGGGTAAATTTCGATGTTTTAGCACTACAACTTTTAAACCAGAGTAGATAGACAAAATCTGATACCTCATTCTCGTTCTCTTTATCTGGGAAACGAACAAGAGTAGTATTCATTTTTGACCTCCTCCTTTTGTTTTCAAGTTATAAGCGAAAAGTGGAAAAATAGCTATATCGAAAAAAAAGTATATCTCCACTAATACTGATGATAGCGCTCTGAAATCAAAACAGGCACTTTTTTACATAGAATTCAGAGGGTTACTCGTCGTTTTAGCAGGATTTTCAATTATGAACTATGACCCAAAGTAATGTTTCTATAATGGGAACAATCGATTTCTGTACCATTTTTTTAAAGCTTCATTTTTACTATGTTTAAAAAGTAGAACATTTTATTTTCACTTATATTTATTGATTAAACAAAAATTTTGACTTGATTAGGTGAGTATGGTACACAACTGAAGAAGTCAAAATGTAAATTGACCGAACAATTAATGTGTACCTAATCAATAAATCTGAGCGGAAATAAAGTGTGTTACTTTTTAATCATATTAAGACGAATTTTCGTCAGGTAGAGACTGAAACAATCAAGAATTTAATTTTACTGATTTCAAATATACATTATCGTATGGTTTGTATCGTAATAAATAATAGAGAATGGTCGAAAACCTTTTATCATCTAAGTGTCATAATATTCCTATCGTTTCAACTATTGATGAGCACAGAAAAATACAGCATCCTATAACAAGAGCAGTCTTCCTCCGTCAATCACATTATTTCTATGCTTTTCACTAATGCCCACAAAATTCGAATCTAGATATACCTATTTATAAATTTTCATATAACAAAATGGACTCGGAAATGATGAAAAGATCCAAATTTTAACGCACTTGTTATAGAAAGCACTACTTTTCTGTGCTCCTTAATAGTTGGAACCATAGAAATATTGAGACTCGTAGACGAAAAAAGATTTTTGACCATTTCCTAATATTTATAGTGAAACCAATTAGTTCGCTCTAAAACTGAATGAAATCTGCACGATCTATAGGCAACACATCAATCTTCGCCGGCGTAAATTCCACCAGTCATACACATGTTATTCATTGAATTCATTCATTCATCTCGCCGATTTTATCATCGTTAAATAATTAAAATAGTTCATATTCATCTAAGAAAATATTCTATTCTTTCATCTTCATCTGAAACCAGTATTATTTTATATCATCATTAAATGGACCAAGTTTAAATTGTGAGTGAATTCTTGTTCGGAAAATTTCATCATCTTCTGAATTGGATCAGAAGTAATATACTTCTTAAACATAATCTTCAACATCGGAGAGCACAAATAGAAACATTAAAGTAGGAACTTTCAAACAACTGTTTCTTGATCTTTTTAATTCTAATTGTAAATCATCATCATTTTCATTTCCTGGAAACGATTAGTGGTGAAAATTCGATCGCGGATTTTCAGAAACCAAACCATGTTGTATTTTTTCAAGTAAAAATGAAGCTTTCAAAAAATGGCACAGCAATCAAGTGTTCCAATTGAATAAACATAACTTTGGGTCATTGTTTCGTAATCGAAAATCTTGCTGAGAAAATGAGAACACAACTGGATACTACGAGAAAAACTGACTTCATAATGTTTTAATTTCAAAGCTCTATAACCAGTATCAACGAAGAAATTTTTTTTTTCTATATCGCCATTTTTCCAGTTTTTGCTTACTCCAAAACAATAGAAGGTTGCCAAAAATTAATACTACTCTTGGTAAGTTTCTCAGAAAATAGAGAGAGTACATCGAACAGGCTAAGAAATTTCTTAAAAACAACCCTCAATTGATATTGACGAAATCAGACAAAGCTTGCGACCAATTTGTATCAATCCTGTGATGGTGTTAAAAAAATCTTTTGAAATCTTGAATCGTAGGTAGGTTGAGTGATACCTTCTTTTGAACAATTCCGAAACAAGGTGTCACTCTATCACCCTCACCATTAAAATTAAGATTTTAGGGGTTGCTGTCATACCCTCACAGTGTTGATACAAATTGTTTGGAAACAACCGTAATAAATATCCCCTTACTAGTCAAAACTTAATTGCATTTTTTCTGATTTTGCATGGTTAATATTAAAGTTGATACAAAATGATACAATGTATATAGGCTGTTTCATCATAAACTGGACAAGCATATACATATAGTCCTATTGATGACACCTGGAGAATCATATACCTCGTTTCCGAAGCATAGGCGAGACACAGTCGTTCAACGTCATTTCTGAGCAATATTCTATTGAGTGTTTTCAGTTTATATATAACCTTTGAAGTTACAGGTGAAAAATATTATGAAGACAGATCAGGTAAAATGGTATATCTCATTTTGAACAATAAACACATATCCCGTTTCACCTATAATTTAACTTTTGATTTTGATTTTAGTGTTTTCTGAAAATTCAATCTTGAAATATATTGCCAATTTTTCATGCTTTCATTGCCGTTTAGGCGTTTAACACCTCATTTTGACCATTTTAATTAATCAACTCATTATCTGCACAAATGAAGAAGCAATCTTTACTTTATTGAGTTGATTATATTGCAATGAAATATTGAAAAACATAAACTTACATGTGTCTAGAATCGGATTCACTATGGTGCTGAAAGTCTTTCAGAAAGTTAGAAATGAGTATAGCTTGCCATTGCGCACTATTTCACTGGATGGCAACACCTATATGACATAAAATTGATGGTATCCTGTTTTTGATTAGTTTGAGTTTGAAGATACTTCTCCTGCTTTGAAAGTTTTTCTTGTGATAACTTTATATTACCCGGAATAACTTCAAAATTTCTGGCCCTCATAGCCCAATTAATTTTTATTTTTCAATCATGTAAGAGGACCGAAGGAGAAATTTGGATGACTTTAATGAAGGACCAAATGAAATCAAATCAATTTAATGAAGGAACCGTTTGATATTTTGCAATTCTTGTTTCATGTTAAATATGAAAATATGTTGAAATATTTCAACAATTTCGGGTGAATTTTTGTTCGATTCGTGGAAAATTTGTTTCACGGAAATTCTTAGAAAAATGAATTCATTCAGACACACAGTACGCTTGAAAACCTTCGACCCCCTTACTTTCACAATTTCTTTCGAAAAAATGTTTCAATCAGAATTCAGTTTTAATAGAACCAACATAAATTCAATTGATAAAATATAAGGTAGGACATAATGCTGCTCTATTTAAACAAATAGAGCAGCATTATGTTTCTATGTTTGTTGCATTAAAACTGAATTCTGATTGAAAAATTATCTCGAAAGGAATTGTAGAACTACAATGACAGACGTCAATGGTGTTCTTATTTTCCTTCCTAGAAATCCTAGTAAATCATGTTAACATTGACTGCTTGTGATTTTTACTTTCATGTTGCATATCTAATAATCGTGTTATATTGGACCAATCGTTCACTCCAGTTTTAAATTATGATTCTACTGAAGAGAACTATAATATACAAGCTATATACAGTAAACCATTCTGGTACTTGGTGAGTAGAAACGCCAACGCCTTCCCGAATACTATTTCATATCGAGGATAACTTTTTCGAGTTGTATAAGAGGTTTCTTAAAAAATAAGAATCTGAATGATGAAGTAGGTTCGTCAATATCAAAAATTTTCAGGGTAAAAAGTTAGTGAGAATTGAAAATTACATTCAGATATTCAATCACGTCTATCTATCAGGAAAAATTAGCAAGGTTTTATTTTTTACATATTTTTTTTGTTGATGTTTATATTGTGTTTCAAATTTCCGACCAAGTTAAACTATAATCACCAAGTTTTTTTTTCAAAAAATTCTTTTTCTTCTTGGAGTGCCTATTCGCGACGAATGTTGGCAACCAACATGGCTATTTTACTTTATCTGCGGCGGAACGAAAGAGTCCTGTTGTTGTTAAGAACAACCACTGTCTAAGATTCTGATTTCAAAAACTAACAGAACAAAGTGAAAAATGTAAAAATCAACAAAATTTTATTTTTCACGTACCTAGATAGATATGACAGAATATTTTATCGTTATTTTCAATTCGGAATGACTTTATTTCATTACAATTTTCGATATTGTTGAAAATAAAGGTACTTCAATTTATTTTTTACCAACCCTCGTATACAATTGAAAAATTATGTTGCGGTAACCTTGCTGCAATTACTAATTATTGAAGATTATATCTTTCAATCTATTTCAGTAGTTGCTGCAACATTGCCATAAGATCACATTTTTAATATCATATTTCCAAAATTCTGTATGTTATATGCAATGTTGCAGTAACCTTGCAGGAATAACTGAGAATGCAATGTACTATTTGTAATATTGCTGATTGTCCGTTTCAGTAGTTGCTGAACCTTTGCAGGGAGGTAGCAGAAAACTCTGTAGTAACATTACACACCACAATAAAAGGTTAGTACAATATTGAATGAATGTTACTTTGCTTAGTGGGTAAATATTACTTCGAACATATAACTTCAATGTTTGTAGTCTTATTGTTCTGTGATTCGCCCTAAAACAATAATCAAAAAGCATAGTAGTCACTGGTCGTGCCAAGCGACTGTCAAAAATCAGGCCAGATCGAGGGCCAGATATAGACTTGAAAATAGGCATCAATATAGACACCATATGGTAAAACTATAATATATTTTTTCTTATAACATACCTTTGAAATCATTCGAAAAAAAAATTAATTCCTTGAATTTTTCAAAGTGTGAATAAAAAACACTGCAAATTTTACACTTTATATTTTATACCCCCTATCTCAAAGATCATCCAAACCATTAAAAACCGGAATTATTGGGAATAATAACGTAAAAACCAATAAAATTATCCTTGCGATTGCCACTTAGAGGATTTGATTCATATTTTTCGGGTATATGTTTCTCGCTTGATCGCTCATTGGAGTCTCCATAACAATTCTGAAATGCATACGTTTTTTATTCAATTCGCCAGAAAGTTTATGTTATGTAATTTTTAGAATGAGGGTGAAAATTCAATATTTTTATTTCTACTGATCCACAATTTTTGGTATCGTAAATCGAAAAATACCAATTAGTTCTATGAGCAGGAAATAAGAGATAAAAAGATCTATTGCACCAAACTACTTTGCACTTTGTCCCCGACTTTTCACACTTTTCGATTGTAAACAATTTCATTCAACATAAATCAATTGAAAAGGGTAGAGTTAAAGTTGTAAAATAGATATGTGCCACTGGTCCCTTGCCTCTGATCTCATAAAGGAAATAATTTTGTAACTAAATTATTGTTGATGAAAGCCACAAAATTCTAATTAATAAATTTTCAAATTGTGGTTTCAATATCGATTCAATGTTTGCGCATCCACCGACCAACGGCTCTCAATATGGTAACTTCTGCAGTGAGAAGCGCATGCACCATCTCATCAATTGAAATATGGTGGATGCGATTTCAATTACCTCGAAATTCCTGACGAAAGTTCAAGAAATATTAACTCAGTTGGAATGAATAACCATACTTTTAATTGGATTCCAAGCGAACTTTATCAGATTATCTCAAAGTATATTCTGCATAACAGATGGTGAATATAGGATACATATTAAAATATTCCTTGAATACAATCATAGTATAATTTTACTATTATACAATGAATGTTTTCAATGTGAAAAAGGAGGCAGGACCACCCTTGACCTCTATTTTTTTAACATGAAATAATGCTCGAATCCGATAAACATACCTATTTGAAGTGTTATCTTATATTTCAAAATTTATATAATATTTTCCTCATGAATACGAGTAATGTTGAAACTTTATTAAAACTACTTTTTTAAATTTTATTATCTTAAAGTTATTGGCCCTATCAAATCGAGAATAATATCTATGAATTGATTCATTATGCAATATTATGATTATCGGAATCATATGGATGTGATATACAATTTTGAAAATTGTTACAATAAGATATAGATTTGCAACTCAGGAGCACAGAAAACTATGCAGCTCTTATTCTCATGAAATACAATTTAGGCTGAACTGATATAACAGTTTAAACTGAAATAGAATGATCTAATATAGGAGCCATCTTTTCTGATAGAATAGGTGATCTTCATAACTAAAGTTTCCACGAACCTACAGTAATAATAATAATAATAATAATAATATTTATTTGCCAAAAATTTGAAATTAAGTATACAATATATATAATATAACAAATGGTGAATAAATATAAGAAGACCCACAAAAGTAAAACTTGTGCGTGGGTAGAAAAGTAAATTTAAAAAGTATAACAACAATTTAAAAAACTGATCTCCACAGAATTTCAGGAACAACGATGATGACGTAAATGAAGAAAACACCTAATTTAGACAATACAATATCAACAACATAATATAACACCAACAATATTCATTGCTCCTGCATCATATTAACGAATATCAGCATCATAAAATGATTTTCACGAATAAACAGGTGGACCCACAGAAACCTAGGTTGTGCGTTGGGTCCTTCCTGTCCACTCATAAATTTTGCTGCTTGGTGATATGATGAGATCACACATTCAATACCGGACTCAACAGGGGGGCAATAACCCAGTAATTTTCAACCAACTGTCCTGTACTCATAATATATCGTGAATTATTTTTCTGTCCAAACCCAATGTATACGATTTTAGCTTTTTTCTAATTAAAGTGATAGAGTTGGTGCGAATGATGAATTCCTTCATACTTATATGTAAGAAGTTGAAGAGTCGAGGTGCGAGGTAAGTATAACATCGCTGTCCTACCGCTTTTTTTGAGGACTTCGTACGAATATCAAAATTGGTTTTCTGTCTTGTTGTGTACTTGTGCTCTATTGTTTTCAGTTTGTGTCTGTTTCTGTATAGGTTAATTAGGATACAATAAAAAAATGATTGTTTCAGATCGAAGCATTTCGCTTCTCTATATAGTTCGTCTGTTGGATACCTATACGGTTTCTTGAATATTATCTTCAGGAATCTTTTTTGCAAAATTTCAATCTTTTTTTGGTGGATATCAACTACGCCTCCCCACCCTAGAATCCCATATTGTAATCTGGATTCTATCAATGCGTGATATAGGACCTTCATATGGTGAGTATTCAATACCTTTCCCAAACATTTGAATCTCGGGAGCATGTACCTTAGAGTATTAACGACATTCTGAGCGTGCACATCCCATCTCAAGTGTCGATCTAATGTTACTCCCAAATATTTTATACTAATTGTGGAATGTATAAGCTCAACTGTATCATTTTTTTGAATTGAAATCATTTCATACCGAGGTAAATTATTTTTGTAGATGACAAATGGCATAAACTTGGTTTTATCGTAGTTTACTGTGAGGTATTTCTGGTCGAACCATTTCAAAACATTTCCAAAACCCATCTCGATTTTATTTTTCAGGTTACCCCATGAGTCATCCTTGTATAATACAACTGTATCATCAGCAAAGCTAAAGATTTCCCCTCCACATTTCAGGGTAAGTAGTTTATTTATGTAAATGGTGAAAAGAATGGGTCCTAAGACGGTGCCTTGTGGTACACCACAGCTGATTGTCTGCCTAGTGCTTATTTTGTCTCTAATTTGTACTGATTGTTTTCTATTTGATAAGTAATTTCTGAATAATTTTAGCACCGTGCCCCTGAATCCCAACTCCTCCAAGGCCCCCAGAAGCAGCTCATGATTAACTGTATCGAACGCCCTGGAGAGATCGAGGAATATACCAATTGTCATCAAACCGTCTTCCATACCTTCATATATTCTTGATGTTATATTCGCGATTGCATCCTGGGTAGACTTCCCCCGTCTAAAGCCATATTGCCTATCCGAGATCATCTGATATTTATCTAGATATTGTGTCATTCGACCTTTGATTATTTTTTCAAAAATTTTTGTTATATTCGTTATGAGTGACACGGGTCTATAATTTTCCGGTTTTGTCCTCTCTCCTTTTTTAAAGAGGGGCTTTACAATGCTCATTTTGAATTGTGAAAGACAAAATCCAGTAGAGAATATTCTATTTATCAGATGTGCCAAGGGGATTGAAATTTCTTCTGATATTTCCTTGAGCATTTCGGCGGTGATCGAATCGTATCCGGGTGCTTTCCCATTTTTCAGTGAATCAATCGTTGTCCTGATTTCTTGTTCCGTAGTGGGTGTCAGGAAAAACGAGTTTGGGACTGGTTCTCCCTCAGGTGTGGCTTCAAGTGAGGGGGCTATATTTTCTGCTAGTGTTTTCCCCACATTTATGAAATAGTTGTTAAAGATTTCAGTCATCTCCTGTTCATCTTCGACTAAAATGTTATTTTTTGATTCAATTTTTGATATCTCTTGTTTTCGGGGGGGGGTTGTGTAGAGTTTCCACAGTGTTCCATAGTGCTCTCGTGTTACTTCTATTTTTTTCTATACTTCTGACATAGTAGTTTTTTTTTTGTAATTTCTATCAGCCTGGTCAACTGATTTTTATATGTTACATATTCTCTTTTGTATAGTTCAGGATTTTTAATATATTTTTTATACAGTTCTTCTTTGGTATTAATGGATTTCACCAAGCCATCTGTTATCCAAACTTTCCTCTTGATTGATTTCCTCTTAATTTTTATCATCCTAGTGTGTTTTCCGACTGTACCAATCAATTTTTCGGTGAAAGCTTCCATCGCATCTTCAATCCTTGTTTCATCACATATAATCGACCAGTTAGTTTCTCCCAGTTCCGATTTCAATTTATGATAATCTATGTATTTCTTATAAGCAACGCTTTGCTTTTTTCCCGTTACTTTGAAAACCATCACCAATAATGTAATAAAATGATCGGTGATGCCTGATTTAATTATAACTGGTAAGCTCTCTTCTCTAACGTACTCTGACTCTGTTCTCAAAAAAATATGATCTAAACAACTTGATGAATTATTTTGTACCCTTGTAGCTTTGTTTATCATTGAGACGTAGTTATATTCAGATAGTACATTTAGATAATCGCTAGATATTTCCTGATCTTCCACCAGTATGTCAATATTAAAGTCACCTATCAAAATGTGATGCTGGAATTCATTATTTTTTATTTTTTCTAGGTATCCTGACCAGCTCTGGACGAATGATTCCAAGGAAGTTGATGGGGGTCTGTATACAGCTGTTATGAGGACATTCTCATTTTTTGACATCTTTATCTCTATCTCGACAACACTCCACACCCCCAAAGACACTATATTCGATTTATATTTAAGACTGTTCAGCAGGAATACAATAACACCATCGTTTTTGTTAATTCCGCCATTACTATAAATTAAATCATATCCACTCCTGCAGAACAATCCTGGATCGCTTATTTGAAACGTTTCAGTCAAAACTATACACTCAAAATGCGTGTTGATTTGACCGAGATATACATCCATTTCATCAATATTTTTTGAAATACTTCTAATATTCTGGTGAAGAATTTTAAACATTGTCTTGTGTTCTGTATTACACATTACTTGATTGAACTGTACAGCGTTGTCAACTTCTAAAGTATCCATTTTTGAGAAATTGACATCTCTTATGAAAGGATCCATCGATTTAAGTTTATGAGAGCACGCATGAAGATGAAACCTTTTATGTAGGCAACCAGTAGCAACCATATACAGCGTGGCCACTTTTTCAATGGGATTGTATTGGTAACTTTTAAACCATGAGAGTTAGAAGGTCGGTCAAATGGAGAAAAAGTTGCATGCATAAAAGCATCATCAAGCAGTTAAAACAAATCCAGATTATCAGGGCCGGTTATTGAGATATCAAAAGAAAAGTGAATTCTGTCATTTTGATTTTTCTTTTTTTCCCACTTTATTTCAAATATTATCAAAAAATGTTACAGGAATTTTTTATTCGACAGTAAATTGTTCTCAATTTGACGTAATCAGATTTCGTATCCAACGTTTCTTGTTCTCTGGGCCACCCTCAACCTCATTTTTTTTCAATACGGACCTGTATAGTTTATGTCACTTTTCGAAATAACTTTTAACGCTGAATTCAACGATATATCATACAATGTCATTCAAAGTTGATTTTCAGGTGATTTTGACCCTTATTCAAACTTCTTTGGGTCGGATCTGTAGTGAATGCAATTTATCAAAAACTGCTGTTAATAACATAGTCAAGAGACGCGAATACAATGATTTTAAATTTGAATACCAAGCCTTGCAAAACTTATATCGTAATGATATCAAAATAAAGTTCGATTCTGTAATTCGTTTCAACGGAACAAATGACAAATCCAACAATAGTGATTTCTCGCGAGAAGATTGAGAATGTATTGGAAGGTATTTAAGAAGACGAAATAAGCAAATGTATAAGAAGTATGGGTTCCAGACCCGTTAAGTGCATTTTACAAAATGGTGGACATTTCGAACACTTACTTCATTCATTTTCATTTACTTTCGAATAACCATTCGATTTTTCTTTCATAAAATGATAATTCGTTTAATTATTATGAATTGAAATATGTAAATAATTATAACTTGTTTCTTGATTTGATTCTGATATGTTCCATTTAGTTCAAGATGAGTAAGTTGATTTTCTCATCGAAATGTATTGCATGTTGTTAATTAAACTAAAGGTACCTAAATGTAATACAGATCCGACCCAAAGAAATTTGGATAAGGGTCAAAATCACCTGAAAATCAACTTTGAATGACATTGTATGATATATCGTTGAATTCAGCGTTAAAAGTTAATTCGAAAATATACAGGTCCGTTTTGAAAAAAATGAGATTGGGGGTGGCCCAGAGAGCACGAAACGTTGGATACAAAATCTGATTACGTCAAATTGACAACAATTTACTGTCGAATAAAAAATTTCTGTAACATTTTTTGATAATATTTGAAATAAAGTGGGAAAAAAAGAAAAATTAAAATGACAGAATTTACTTTTCTTTTGATATCTCAATAACCGGCCCTGATAATCTCGATTTGTTTGAACTACTTGATAATGCTTCTATGCATGCAACTTTTTCTCCATTTGACCGACCTTCTAACTCTTATGGTTTAAAAGTTACCAATACAATCCCATTGAAAAAGTGGCCACCCTGTATGCGATTCAATTCAAATTTCTGAAAGATCTCATTGATTCACATTATTATGAATATAATATATTATATAAAAATTATATAATATATTATATTATATATTTATATATCATATAATTTGGTGGATGCGCAACAATAGGAAATTTCAACTTCATACAACTCCAACAATAATTGTTCACATGATCATTTGTTATTATAATTATTCATAAAAATGTAAATTATCCGATTCAATGATGATTTTCAACTTTACTCCTTTTCAATGGGTCAATGGGTTCGAGCATACTAAAATTATACAAAAACCATTCTTATATACAGGGTGATTAATCGCGATGGCCTGTTAGGAGTTTATGTTAAACTTATCACAATTTGTGCTGAAAATTTGCATATTGAGGTTTGAGAGGATGATCATTCTGTCTAAAATATTTAAAGACCTCTACAACTTCCGGTTATACCGGAAACAGAATACTACTTCCTAATTTCAAATAGCACACCTAGTATATTATTGTATCATTAGATAGCGTTTTCGATGACAATTTCAGCTATATGCCATAACTTGGGTAAAAACACAACGGTTCATGAATTAAAGGTATTCTCATGAAAAAAAAATGGTGGCTATACGGACTCAATTTTTTTGAATATTTCTGCAGAAAAAGTTTTTTTCGAAAAAATCTTTATCATTTCTGATTCTGAAAATACGTAGTATTATAAACCTGTTCGCGGTTAGCACGAAAAATGTAGAGGGTACTTATCAGAAGATCGTGAACTTAGACAACTCAAAATTATCAAAACACAAGATTTTCAAATTAAAACATATATTTTTCATTATTTCAGTGTATTCAAATTCATCTAATCATGAAATGATATACTGAGTGTGCCATTTGAAATAAGGAAATAGTAGTGTGTAGTAGTTCCGAAATAATCGGAAGTTGTAAAGATCTGAAAATATTTTAGGGAGAAAGATCATTAATTCAAACATGCAAATTTTCAGCACAAAATTATGATTAGCATACCATAGTTTTCCATAAACGTCTAATAGGACGTCATGGTAATCACCCTGTATATATTCTCTTAGGCCTTAGGGGAACTTTTTCAATGTATGGAGTAATCATTTTTGATATTTCATTCGAAGCAATATATTAATAATTAACAAGCAATAAAAAGTTGGTTTGAGTAAACCTACATCTGAATATCTGAAGATTTTAACAAGTCCAGCTCAGGCTTTCGGATCTATTCTTAACTCAGAATAACTATTAAAATCTCTATATCTGAAAAATCAAGAATACATTAAGTTGGTTGTTGAAGAAGATTATGAAATTTGATCAATAAATTAGTACTACTTCATCCTAGAAGTCATTCTGCCTTTCATTTTCCAGTATACATGCCTTGAATTGAAGAGGAACATCTTGCATAGGTACTGCTACTAGAATTACAAATTTTCTTTATTTTACCATCAGTTTGTCTATTTTTCACAGCTCAATCAAAATATTATTTCTGGAAATTGATATCTGAATTCATACGAAATAGTTAATTGTTGTATAAGGGTTGAACAATATGAAACTTTCTACTTGAATATTTCATTTGATATGAATTCCCAGAACACGGCGACTTACAACTTGAAGGTTACATCCGTTCATTTCTTTTTCTAGCTTACAGGGAATATGAGATCTCCTCGTAAACAACGAATTTGGGACACCTGATGTATGAGGGTAACTATGTTGACAAATAAAGTCGAATTTTTAAAAAGTATTAGACTGCCTCGGTAGTCCGGTGAACTGAAGAGTCGACTATGGTACCGAAGGTACCGGGTTCGATTCCTGGCTAGGTCATGGATATGCGCTCTATTAGTGTGACGTCACACACCGCCATTTTTGGTTCTCCTGTCAGTGTTCGGAATCCAAACAAATAAATTGTCATTCAAATTAGTACGGTGTCGTTGAAGGAATTGGCTTATTTTCATAAATAAGAGTATTATTGATAGACAGAAGGCACGAAGTTAGTACCAGTAAGTTTGAATCCTGTATCATTCCCCAGATTTTGTATAAAGCCGTGTTTATTAGTTGAACTTCAAGTTCGAACTCACTGGCATTAATCTCGTGCCTTCTGTCTATCAATTAGGGGGAGTCCGGGAGAGTTGACCCGCTTCTCACCAAAATACCCATATTTCTTATTGGGTTAAATTATAGCTTTTTCTTGTTGATTTTATATTAAGCTGCACTATTAACCTACATTTTGTCTCAAAGACGAATGGCGTACTTCAAATAATTTAAAAGTTATATACGAATTCTCACAAATATAATTTTGGCTAATATGTCCCACCTGGGTGGGAGACTCTACCCTCCATATGGGGAGACAATACCCGAACTTGAAAAAAGGTAAAATGATAAGTAAAATACTGACTGTATTCAAAAATATAATGTTTTAATGTCAATGCACATAGTATAACATAAAAAAAATAAGAAAATAGGAACTATAGCTAAGGGGTGAGAAATAAGTATTTGGTAAACTAATGAGTATCACTGATATACATAATACGAAAATTTAGTTCCTCATCTTCTCTCATTTCGAGCAATAAGGGCAACTAAACTCTTCCTTGTCATATCTCGTTAGCCCAACACACATTTCATGGACAATTTTCCACAAACAGCGCACAGTCGCATGGCTATCTTCTCGTCTGTCCCACATAAAAAACAATACCAATCATCTACGTCATATAAGCCATCAGAGCTATCATCATACTTGAGTTCTTCTTCAGGACTACTTTCACTGTCACTTGACTGTAAAATTTGTCTTTTGACAGTTTTTTTCTTTGTTTTAGCCTTTGTTGTTTCCATTTTAATTTTTTTTTCCTTCGGTTCGTCATTAACACTCAAATCGAATTTTTCTGGTGTTTTAGTCAAAATTTTAGTTTTTCCTGGCTGTCTTCCACGACGAATAGTTTTTCTGGGAGCAGATTTCGGAAAAGGTCTAATTACTTCTGGCAAAATTATTTTTTATTTCAGACCTATCCCGGATTCTGCATTTTTAATATCTGAACTAGCTCTAGATACCACTTCTTGCGCAGTGACCGCAGTTCAGAGTTTCTTCGCATAAATCCTCTGAACCAATCTTTACCAGCACTTTTATTGGGAGTCCAAGATTGTGGAACTCTTTTTGAATTAATATTTGCATACTCGGAAGCCAGTTTCTGAGCCTCTTTTCTAGTCAACCCATAATTCATCTTACTGCAAGTCAGAAGATAGTTTACGAGTTTCTTTTCTTCTTCTATTGAGAATATATGGGAAGTTTTGAACTGGCTTCCTAGTTCATTTATTTTAGTTAATTTTTGTCTATCCCTGAGATAATTTCGCAATGTATTTCTATCTATTCCATACTCCATAGCAGCACCTCTAATAGATTTTCCTTTGTCAATATCATCTAAAGCATTTTTTATCACTGATAAATTCAAATTACTCCTGTTCCTTATTGAATCTTTCTTCTTATACTGGAAGGGCATTTTGAGTGTTCATTAATCTGGAAATATAGAAAAAATTACTTTACTAGCGAATTGCGGGAGAGATTACCCTGGATAAAGTCTCCCCCTCACATGTGCCTAATGTCTCCCACCCCACACTAATATGTTGGTTATTCAATTAAAAAAAAAAATTATGCCACTTTCATAAAAGCTTTATCCTGTTAGTGTTATAAGAATGAATATACTTGCCATATAAATAAGTTACTCACTTGAATCTATGGATACAAAACAACAGCAATGAAATGTTAAAAATCGGAAAAAATCACTCACCAGACACGAAACCACGTTATCACTTCGCATTCCTAAATCCAACTGAAAAGCGCAATGATGTCGCGGGAGAATCTCGGGGTGAGCGTATGACTTCCAAGAAGTGGAGCCATCTCTTAATACATAGAGACACAAAGTTTTTATGAGCCGTGGCTATAGTCTCCCTCCTGGTAAACTCTCCCGGACTCCCCCTAATAGTAAAATCGTTCCTTAAATAATCTTATTTATCAAAATAAGCCAATTTCTTCAACGACAACGTACTAATTTGAAAACAATTTGTTTGTTTGGATTCCGAACACTGACAGGAGAACCAAAAATGGCGATGTGTGACGTAATCTCTAATAAAACGTATTGTACATGTCTGGTGATGGTTAATGAATTTGAAAGAATCTTATCAGAAATAAAATGTTCGTTGTGTCGATGGCTCAGAAATCCTAGCATTTAAGGATAGAAAAAAATATATTACTGGTTAAGTAAGGCTAGAATAGAGTGAAGTATACCTATATGATACCTATCACACAAATATCTATGTCAATGGAGTTAAATTCTACATTGCTTAAGTTCATAATTGTAAAACTTCCATATGATAATCAACATCCGAAAAAAAAGTAGATTGAAGGGAAATAGGTAAACGAAGTGAATGCAATTGCATATGGTTCACTAATCAGGTTAAAGATATGCACTTTCGTAAAGGGAAATACGATGAGTACAATAATTATCATCTTCCGCTTTGGCGATTCACTTTAATATGGAGTTGTCGCCTACGTGAAATTATCAAAAGAAACTCATCAGGAATCTCAATTGACGTCTATTAGTTCGAAACTAATAACAATTTAACGTTAATTATGAAATTATTTCTGAGAAAACCATAAATGCTACGTTTTGCCTGGAGAAAGTACAAATTGATCAGTTATTTTCGCACCTATCATGAACACTAGACCAATAATTTGGATGTTTGAATCCGAAAACGTAGAAATCTGTTCCTGCTGATTAACTGCTTTTCCATTCTACATCATATTATTTTCCTGAAATTTTGTTCAAGATATTCAATAACAGGCGATTTCGGAAATTAAAAAGTTAAACCTTTCAAAACTTGGTTTCCTAGTAAATTATTTATTTTTTATTACCAAAATAGACTTCGGACATCTTGCGGATCTGTGCTTTGCTAGCGTAATGGTCTACTTGAGAAATCTCTAGTTCTTCTCAAAAATTTTGACATAACAAATTGAATCTATGCATAAAGACATAAAAAAAAATTGAAAATTAACTGCAAAATATAATTTCGGTGTGTCTTTTTATTCATAGCCAAAAATTATGTATCAGCTTTCAGCATACAAGTAAAAGATCAAGCAGCATATACCCAAACAATAAAATTATATTACATTATTCTGAGTAGGGGGTATTCAAATCAATGTGAATAATAGTATAATATGAAATTATTTTTACTGTAAATATAATTATTATGTTAGCGAATAGAAGCGATAATTATTTTCGAAAAATCATTCGAGCTCAAGACATTATAAAACACAATTTGAACAAATTTTTGTGTACCCCCAAACTTAAATCAGAGTCTTGAGTTCTATCCTACCTGTAATCACCGCTACTGAATCCATCATCCTTCTGGCATTGAGAACAACTGCAAACAGAAAACTGAGAACCATACTCTGTAGTTACTTCACTCAAGTCACTATTTCTGGATCTTGAAGTTGTTCTACTCTTTGTCCACCGTTCAGAAGAAGATAAAACTTCCCATGTTCGATAAAGGTACAACCATACCTTGCTCTTCATGTTGTCATCCCCTATACCCGAGGAGGTCACGTTGCTGCTTGCTCTGATCCCCATTTAATAATTAAGTCCAGCAGCACTGAAAATAATTCGCATATGAGACACATTTCAGTACATAGGGTAAAACAGGGAGACATGACTCGGCGGGAGAGAAGAAGCAATTCGATAATTCGCGTTTTTGGTACACGAAGCGCCGGTTGCACAAGACAGGTGCATACAGAAGGCTACTCTCGCCGTTCGCAAAAAATCATGTTGAAAGTGAGATATACTTACAAGATATTTGGTGATATATAGTTGGTGAGCACCTAAAAAGATTGCAAGGTGTTCAGTTTGATCCACTATTAATTAGAAATTCGCTAAAAGTCGACGTTCTGACGAATTTAGTTTGAAGTTGGTTTATTAGCTAATTCTATCTTTTTTTGTAACCTAAACAGGTGCGTCATCTATCCCATGGGTTTGGTACAGATAACGCATGATATTTCGGGACAGATGACGCATAATAGTTTTTTATTTGCAGACCCAAAATACCTACTTTTTACACTATTTTCAAAAAGAAATCCTACTTTGAGCATTCGAAAGACCAAAGATGTATCCATATCCCGAGCTGGAGGTATGACCAAAGAAGGGCGCATAAATATTTTGGGCATTTGTCTGCACAAGACTTGACCGATTGCAGATAAAGAAAGATTGGTGAGGAAAAAAGAAGGAAACCGTAAGAAGAATAAAATGTCAAAAAAAAAAAGAAATACATCGCAAAAGACATAAGAAAAAGCATACCCAAGAAGTTGATGACAATCAACCTTGCTAGAATAAAACGTGTAAAACGACATTTGGTAAGTTATTCCTCTGAAGAAAATGGTGCAATGGAAAACGATTCCATAGACGATGAAACTTTTGATGAAAATGAATGCTTAGGTTGCTTGGAGCTCTACGAAAATACCAAATCTACAGTGAAATGGATTCAGTAGATGGAGTGACGCAGGTGGCTTTATGACACGTGCAAATCCTTCAAAAAATACTGCATACCCTGTAAGAATGAAACAATACAGGCAATTTAGTAAAGGTGGTTCGGAAAAATGTATTGCAGGGACTGTTGACAAACGCAGCGAAGTGAAACAACCTTATGCTGTGTAAGTGATAAGAAATCAAGGATGAAGGAACTGCCACCCCTCAAATAGAGGCGCCTGAAACGGTCGCTGCACTGTTTCAATAGTTATGGTGCACATGACAAGGTCATTTTAGTCTAAGTTCTCGGTCACACGGGAATTAAAGGGAATGAAGAGGCCAACTCACTTGCCAGGAAATAAGCACAAACTCCTTCCATTTGCCCAGAACATTTTTGTGGTGAATGAACCAACAATAAAGAGTTTCAGGAGCAGGAAAAACCGAAGAAGAAACACTCTGGCGGAATCTTCCTTGGTTGAATCTTTCGAAAAAGTTTCTTCGAAACTTTGGCACAGCGAGATCCAAGAAGTATCTGGAGCAAGATTATAGGTACTTCATGTCCTCACAAAGCTTTGTCGCCTCAGGAAATGCCTCATGAGAATTGGTCTTGCAGAATGAGTTCAGATGAAGTGGGGAAAGATGAAGAAACTCCAGATCACCTAGAGAAAGAATGCTTCGCTTTTGAAGTTAGATTTAGTGAGATAGGTTGTGTTTTTCAAACGTGAGCTCCCACACTGTTCTACTTAAAAAAAAACAAAAGAAAAGGAAGAAAAGGCGTGAAAGGGCGAAAAATTAGTTTCCATATGTAATAAAGGGTGTTTTTTTGGAGCTATAGAACTTTGAATTGCAATAAAACAACGATGGATTATTCGATTGACATGAATTTTATTTATCCGAAAAATAATCTTGTGGCCTTACATTTTAAATATGATTTCTGGCATATGCCAGAAATCAGCCAGCCGTGGCGGTCATATGACCTCCACGGCTGGCTCGGATGTAGTCCAATCTGGACGTCCAATTTTCGATGACTTTTTCCAACATTTGTTGCCGTATATCAGCAATAACACGGCAAATATTGTCTTCCAAATGGTCGAAGGTTTTTGTAGTTTAGCGGTGTTGAATCACAAGATCTTGGAGGCCAATTCACAGGTCCAAAACGTGAAATTAGGCGGTTCCAATAAATCGATTGTGGCACGAGCTGTGTGACATGTTGCGCCGTCTTGTTGGAACCACAGCTCCTGGACATGATGGTTGTTCAATTTAGGAATGAAAAAGTTAGTATTCATGGCTCTATAGTCTATACCGATCACCATTGACTGTAACGTTTTGGCCATCATCGTTTTTGAAGAAGTACAGACCAATGATTCCACAAGCCCATAAAGCGCACCTAACAGTCAGTTTTTCTGGATGTAACGGTGTTTCGACATACACTTGAGGATTAGCTTCACTCCAAATGCGGCAGTTTTGTTTGTTGACGTATCCATTCAACCAGAAGTGCGCTTCATCGCGTATGGACGTAATGCGCGATACGTATTCCGCACAGAACTATTATTTTCGAAATGAAATTGCACTATTTGCAAGCGTTGTTCAGGCGTGAGTCTATCCACGATGAATTGCCAAACCAAACTGAGAGTAAATCACTTGACAGCTGTTAAATCGATTGCCATCTTGAACAGTAATGCCAACTTAAAGTTATATACCTCGCAAAAAAACACCCGTTATTAGGTATAATATGGATTGGTTGGATACATCTGCTCAACATAAATTTCTAAAAGACATTTGGTCTTAAAAAAAAAATTAACATTTTCCGTCATAATTACGATCTGAAGTAGGTAGATATTACGTTTCCTACATTCAAAAATGATTTGTAGCGTTTGGATTAAACCTTTCTATATATCAATTTGCAACCACAATTTCAAGTATATTAATTAAATTTCTATATTCGCTAACGAAATGAAAATTATTTCGATAGTTGTTCGGTATTTCTGTGAGGATTGGAGTCTTTTGAATTAGTAATATATTACAGCGGTGATCTATATTTAAGCATAATAACAATTATTATCTCACTTCTTATAATGAAGTAACCTAGAAAATCATCTCATTTGTTTTACATGGTCATTGATGTGTGAAAGTAAACGACTGCAGATGAAAAGAGAATAATTTTCGATCTAGGAGAAATGAATACCTACCTAACCACAACAGGAATATAAGAACTAAGTGATCGAATTGATAATTTCAGAAATGAAGTCTGTGTGGATTTTTGGATTATAATTTAATTTACAATTACACTGATAAACAATTGCTAGGGATCACTTATGAACTTCTCTTCATTTGTATTTTTTTCAAGTTATCTCGTGAATATCTGTACATTATATGTTCTCTAAGGAAAAAGTAAGATGTTTTGAGTTGATTATATCAAAGTCTTCCTCACTTCATCGGCTCTTGTTCACAAAATCGATTATTATCTGTAGGCTGTTACAGGTGGAGTGAAAAGCAATGTGGTAATTGTTATTAAATCTGTTTTTTTCTCTCGTTCAAACACATAAGGTGACAATAATTGAAGAAATGAGAACAATATCAGCTTATCAGTCATGCCGAGAAGACGTTTGGCTTCTCTGCAACTGGACCAAATCATACGGTGGATACAGGAAGGTTTGTCCCAGCGAGAAGTGTCCCGGCGCCGGCGGTTGAATGTTTCGCAAAGTGTCGTGAGTCGGGCTTGAAATAGGTTCATCCAAAACGACTCAGTAGCTTATGTTCATGAGGGAGGTCGGCAGCGCAGTACAACAGCTGCCCAAGATCGTCTTTCGATCCTCAATGCTAGGAGAAATCCCACTTACCCGGCGTCGCGGCTCAATAGATTACTGAGAGTTGCAACAGGAGTTCTAATTTCGAACCTGACTGTAAGACGACGACTACATGTTCGTGGTTTGAGAGCACGTAGGAGGGTACAACATCCCCGTTTGAATAGGGAACACCGGGTTCATCGACGGCAATGGGCTGAGGAGCACCGCAATTGGACACTTGAAGATTGGAGCCGATGTTTATTTACGGATGAGTCTAGATTTCGTTTGGTCAACTCCGATAGACGTATTCTTGCTTGGAGGGAAAGAGGTCGAAGGTATGCAGAACAGTTTATGGTACCCACAACAGCTTTTGGCGGAGGTTCTATATCTGTATGGGGAGGCATTTGTTTGAACCAACGCACAGAGTTGGTTGTTCTGCAGAACACCACCATGACCAGCCAGAGATATCACGATATGATTATTGAACCCATAATTGTCCCGTTTGCGGCTGCTGTGGGCGAGAATTTCATTTTAATTGACGATAATGCCCGTTCACACCGTAGTCGTCTGGTAATGAAGCGCTAGAAACTCATGCTATTGATAGGATGGACTGGCCAGCTCGCTCTCCAGACATGAATTGCATCGAACATGTCTGGTCTGAGATGTCTAGACAATTGTCAACCTTAGAACAACCGATCAATAACCTGGAGGACCTTTCAAACGCTTTACGGGATATTTGGACGAATTTGCCCCAAAATTTTATAAATCGTTTGATCGAAAGTATGCCTCGTAGGGTAGAATGCTTGAGACGAGCTAGTGGGGGACCAACTAGGTACTAGCATAGTATAAGGAAACATGATCAGTCAAAACTCACAACTATAAACATAGTTTTATTAAGTACCTACTAATCAGAAACTTTTTAGAAATTCGGGAAGCGATCTGATAGTTTTTCCATTCTTATTCTACACCACTGTCTTTTGTTCGGGAAAATTATTACATTTCTAAAGTTTTACTAAAAATGGGTTCTTTTTTATTGCGCATCTGAAATAGCTTCTGGATATTTCAAGTATTATCATAGTTTTTTTTTCAATTATTCAATCAGTTTGTTGATTCCTCAGAGGAATGGAAAATATACGAGAAACAATTTCATTTTACAATTTCTTTCTCATCCTTCTCAAGAAATATAAGAGTGGGCAAAAACTGCAGAACCATGATTTCTGGTTTTAACCTTATTCTTATAACAAGAAAGGAGAAAATAAGATATTTACCCAAGTACATGTTAAATTCTATAGAAAAACTACCGCTCAATTGAGAGTGAGCAAAATAGGTACCAAATGGTATTTTATGATCCGGTTGGCCGGTCCTG